>NC_053391.1:507991263-508291263 GCF_905171765.1 Bufo bufo | reverse complement strand
TTCAGGGAGCTGAAGATCGTTTATTGGTTCTTGGGCTCATTAAATTCCGCCGGTCCTACCAGTCCACAGGGGCAGTTAACCCCATCTGTGCTGCTGTTGAGGACGTAAGGGAATCACATTTATACAATCTCTCCCAACCTGAAAGAGTCACTATGCGTACTCTGAGAGCCTGAGAAAGGGACACATCCGACCCTCGAAGTCACTTGTTGCCGCTATTTTTTTTTTTGTTAAGAAGAAAGATGGTTCTTTAAGACCTTGTCTGGATTTCAGGGAGCTGAACTGTATCACAATTCGTGACCCATATCCGCTTCCTCTGATCCCGGACCTGTTTAAGCAGATTGTTGGGGCTAAAGTTTTTTCTAAGTTGGATTTAAGAGGGGCATACAACCTAGTCAGGGTCAGGGAAGGGGACGAATGGAAGACGGCCTTCAATACCCCTGAGGGTCATTTCGAGAATTTGGTTATGCCCTTTGTTTTGATGAATGCTCCGGCTGTCTTCCAACATTTTGTGAACAGCATTTTTTATCATTTAATGGGAATGACATTTAGATTTTTTCTCCTGATTTCAAAACTCATAGGGACCACCTACGTCAGATTTTGCTCATTCTGCGGGAGAATAAATTGTACGCTAAACTGGAAAAATGTGTCCGCGCTGTGCTTGATTGGGAGCTTCCTGAGAATCAGAAGGCGCTGATGCGTTTTTTGGGTTTTGCCAATTATTACAGAAAGTTCATTTTGAATTATTCCTCTGTTGTTAAGCCACTCACTGATATGACTAAAAAGGGGGTAGATTTTTCCTCCTGGTCGGTAGATGAGCTTAAGGCCTTTTCTAGTATCAAAGAGAGTTTTGCTTCCGCTCCCATTTTGGTACAACCTGATGTCTCTCTACCTTTTATTGTTGAGGTGGACGCTTCTGAGGTGGGTGTGGGTGAGGTCTTATCTCAGGGTCCCTCTCCTGCCAAATGGCGACCGTGTGCCTTTTTCTCAAGGAAACTCTCCTCTGCAGAGAGAAATTACGATGTGGGAGATAGGGAGTTGTTGGCCATCAAATTAGGTTTTGAGGAATGGCGCCATTGGTTAGAGGGAGCTAGACACCCTATTACCGTGTTTACCGACCATAAGAATCCGTCCTACTTGGAATCAGCCAAGTGTCTGAACCCGAGACAGGCCAGATGGTCTTTGTTCTTTTCTAGTTTTAATTTTGTTGTCACGTTCCGCCCTGAGGTTAAAAATGTGAAGGCGGATGCCCTGTCACGTTGTTTTCTGGGAGGGGGGAACTTTGAAGACCCGGGTCCCATTTTGGCTGAAGGGGTGGTCGTCTCTGCTCTTTATCCTGATTTGGAGGCAGAGGTTCAGGCAGCCCAGGCAGAGGCTCAAGATTTTTGTCCTCCTGGGAGGTTGTTTGTGCCTCTCGCTTTACGACACAAGGTTTTTAAGGAGCACCACAATACTGTCCTTGCTGGGCACCCAGGGAGTAGAGCCACAGTAGATCTCATTGCTCTGAGATTTTGGTGGCCGGCTCTTCGTAAAACGGTTGAGGGTTTTGTGGCAGCCTGCGAGACCTGCGCTCGTGCCAAGGTTCCTCATTCACGGCCATCGGGTTCTCTCCTCCCGTTACCCATTCCTTCCCGTCCTTGGATGCATCTGTCCATGGACTTCATTACGGACCTGCCTCGTTCCTCGGGGAAGACTGTGATTCTGGTGGTAGTGGACCGTTTTAGCAAAATGGCACATTTCATTCCCTTTCCTGGGTTACCCAATGCTAAGAAGTTGGCGCAAGCGTTTGTTGATCACATTGTTAAATTGCATGGCATTCCTTCAGACATTGTTTCTGATAGGGGCACGCAATTTGTTTCCAGATTCTGGAAGGCCTTCTGTTCTCGCTTGGGGATTCAGTTGTCATTTTCTTCTGCTTTTCATCCGCAGTCGAATGGTCAGACCAAACGCGTCAATCAGAATCTGGAGACATATCTGCGCTGTTTTGTGGCGGAGAATCAGGAGGATTGGTATTCTTTTTTGTCCCTTGCTGAGTTTGCTTTAAATAACCGTCACCAGGAGTCCTCTGATAAGTCACCATTTTTTGGTGCATATGGGTTTCATCCGCAGTTTGGGACATTCTCTGGAGAGGGGTCTTCTGGTTTACCTGATGAGGAGAGATTTTCCTCGTCTTTGTCATTTATTTGCCAAAAGATTCAGGGTAATCTGAAGAGGATGAGTGAGAGATATAAGCGTGTGGCGGATAAGAGACGTGTGCCTGGTCCGGACCTGAATGTGGGTGATCTGGTGTGGTTGTCTACAAAGAATATCAAACTGAAGGTTTCCTCCTGGAAGTTGGGTCCTAAGTTTATTGGGCCTTACAAGATCTTTTAGAAATGGCCTTGTAGCCCTTTCCTGACTTGTGAGCAGCCACAATGCGCAGCCGCAGGTCCTCACTGAGCTCCTTTGTCTTAGCCATGACTGTCCACAAACCAACTGCAGAGAGCTGCTGTTTTTCACCTTTTGAGTTGATTAAAACAGCTGTTCCCAATTAATCAGGGTAATTAGGATGCTTTAGAACAGCTTGGACTATTTGGAATGGTATAGAACTTTTGATTTTCCCACAGACTGTGACAGTTTGTGAAGGGTATGAATAATTTTGGCCTGGACACTTTTTGCTCAAATGTAAATAAAAGCTGAGAAATGGTTTTTTTTCCCCCACAATAATGCCTCTTGTACATCATCTTATTATCTTATTATCTTGTACATCGTCTTATTATCTTTTGTCATTTCCCGTCAAAAAATTACTTGCTGGTTGAATAAAAGTAACTTTAAGTCAAAATTTGCCTGGGGTATGAATAATTATGGGCAGCACTGTATGTGCAACAGTATATTTAATACCTGTGTGTGTATATATGTGTGTAAGGCCTCTCTATATACTATATTACAATATATGTATGTATATTAATATGTGTATAATATATATATCATATTTTTTGGACAGTTAAGGCTGTGTTCATGTCACTTTTCTTTTTTCCATTGTTCCATTTTCTCAGAGTGTCAAAAAGGCAGAAAACAAGAGTTTCCCTTATAATGGATAGTGATGAGCGGCAGGGGACATATTCGAATTTGTGATATTTCGCTAATATTTTGTAGAATATTGATCGAATATTCGCGAATTCGAATATTTCTTATATTCTACATTCTTTTTTTTTACTCGAAAATCGGCAAGGTAATGATCACATTATATGCATATAATACTGCAATCAATACAGGCGTGGGTCAAAAACGAATATATAGCAATATAGAATAGTGTTATATATTTGTTTTTAGAATATTCGTCATTTTTTCTATCTGAACACACTGAACACTGTTTACTTTAGATGGAAAAAAATTACGAATATTAAAAAAAAAAGAATATATAGCACTATATTCAATGTAGTGCTATATATTAGTTTTTTAGAATATTCATCATTTTTTTCTATCTGAAGTCATGATTCCTCCCTGCTTAAGTTGCTTGTGGGCCATCGACTCATTGACCCACAAGCAAGAAGCAGGGAGGAATCATGTGTTCAGATGGAAAAAATGACGGATATTCGATATAACGAATATATAGCGCTATATTCTAAATATTCGCAAATTCTCGAAGTGGCGATATTCGAGATAAAAATTTGCTTTTTGAATATTCGTGCTCAACACTAATAATGGATACAAAGTATAAGATTTACCAGGTTTTATCGGTCTTTAATTTCAATATTGAAAAACGTATTGGTCCATTCTTTCAGGAATCCATTCTTTTGGATGTAAAAATAGCACAGCAGTCTGTATTATTTAATTCTATCTGAATGTTTTTCTAATAGTACTGGTGGCTATGAGCCACATGAGCATGTTTTATTAAAGTGTACGTAAAAAGTCTATAAAGTTTAGAAAAGCCTAGTCTAAATATCCTAACATGATTTTTTCTAATATACCGTATTTTTTGGGCTGATGGAGGCTGAGTGGGGTCTGTTCTGAGGCTGGTGGAGGTTTGATCGGAGACTGATGGAGCTTGGGGGTCTGATTTGGGCATCTGATCTGAGGTCTGATGAAGGTTAGGGGTCTGATCTGAAGTCTGATGAAGACTGGGGATCTGATCTGAGGTCTGAAGAGAATTTTTTTTTTCTTCTTATTTTCCTAAATGCATCTTATAGTCCGGTGCATCGTATAGTCCAAAAAATAAGGTATGGGAGTACAGATTCTACTGTCTGTGCCCCCTTGCTCTGCTAAAAGCCTTGCATGGTGTAGGTATAGCAGAGAGGAGCGAGCAAGCGCAGGCAGGAGCTCAGCATAGCACATTCCTGCCTATGCCTGGGCCACTTAAGCATGGCATAGCACCATAGGCGTGCGCACATGGTGTGCCTGGGAACACCCTAATCAAGCCGACTCGAGGTTCTATCAGGGCCGGGAAGCGATGAAAGCGCTATACTCACCTCTTCCTTCCTGGTCCTCGGCGATCCACTGTGAAGGCTACGCACAGTGTGAGGCCGCGCTGTGACCTCACACTGTGCGCGTCCACACAGCAGACTGTACAAGAGGATTACCGAGTGGGGGCGGTGAGGAGCGGCAGCATCCGGATCAGGAAAGGTAAGTGTTTATTTATTTATTTGGGGACTGATATGAGGCACTGGGGGCTGAAGAGAGGCTGCTGGGGGGGCTGATATGAGGCTGCTGGGGGGTATAGATGGGCACTGGAGGCTGATATGAGGCACTGAAGGGCTGAAGAGGGGCATTGGGGGCTGATATGAGGCACTGGGGGCTGAAGAGAGGCTACTGGGGGGCTGAAGAGAGGCTGCTGGGGGGCTGAAGAGGGGCACTGGGGGGCTGATATGAGGCACGAGGGGCTGATATGAGGCACTAGGATGCTGAAGAGAGGCTGCTGGGGGGCTGAAGAGGGGCACTGGGGTCTGATATGAGGCACTTGGGGATGATATGAGGCACTGGGGATGATATGAGGCACTGGGGCTCTTATCTGAGGTCTGACTGGGGGTTATTCACATTGGGGTCTGATCTGAGGTCTTATTGGGGTCTTATTAACATTGGGGGTCTGATTGGTGGCCTGAACTCAGGAGTAATGAAACAAAAAAAAAATTCTTATTGTCCCCCTTTAAAACCTAGGTGCGTCTTATGGGCCGGAGCATCTTATAGGGCGAAAAATACGGGTACGTTTAAAAATGATTTCTTATCCCTTTATTATATTGATAGTGCGGGTCTGAATGTATGTATGCAGAGTGTATTTGTATATATGTATGTGTGTGTGTGTGTATGTGTATATAATATATACATACATAAACGCGCGCGGCATGTGTGTTTGTGCTTTAGGGTGCACACCCTAATGCAATAGGCTGCGCACACCTATACATAGCACATGTATGCCAGGCTTTAGCAGAGCAGACAGACAGGAGCACTGATATGTTATCCAGTCTGCATTGGTGAGATCCATACTTCTATATACTGCTGACATGTCAGCAGTGTACGACTGTATGGATTGCAAAGTGCTATAACCACATGTACTTCAGGTGGTTTTAATAAAAAAAAAAAAAAGTTTATTATAGCAATTCATTTTAGGGCAATTAGAATATATTTTAATACATTTTGTTTGAAAATTCTGCTGCATTTTTAACCTAGGGTGGTGACATGTTTGTTCTGGGTTCTTGCAGATGATCAGGAAAATCAGGTTGCAGGAATGCTTGTTCCCGATCTATTCCCTTGTGTAAACATGATCGGCTCATTTGTTGTCCAGCCACATTGCTAACGCGTGACAAAAAAAAATAATAATGTGAACGAACAATTGTAGTAGCAACTATTCATACCACTATAGTACAGTGATTGCTGAATGTAAATGGAGCTAAACAAGCACCAATTGGCATGCTGCACTGTCGATCGCTGCTTATTATAGCCAGATCATTGGCCCGTGTAAATTGGGCTTAATAGGGACACTCAAGGCATTGTTGGTGAGCAGACTGAGAGAGGACTAGGGAGTAAATAGTCTTTTTGGTTGCATATTGTTTTTTATAAGTTGGTGAGTTCTTTTACAGTCATCTCTTAAGGTGCCTGTACAAGGTACATATTTGTGTGCAGAAAATCTGCTCCACAGCTGTACAAAAAAAAACACATATTGGGGGACATTTACTAAGTATGCTGTGTCAGAATTATGGCGTAAAATGCGGCAAAAAGAATGGCGTTTTGATTTGCGCTAAATAAATTAACTGTTTTCTCCAGAATTTTTACCATAAAGAATTCACCACGCCAGAAATGAGCTCTAAATGTCAAAGTGGGCGGGGCTATCGAATTGGTGCATATTACGCCTCATTTATAATCCTATTATCGGCAGAAATGGCTCCAATTGTTGTGGACAATTAAGCCAGCTTATGTGATGGTGTTTTGTGTAAAAAGTCACATTTATGGCATAAAGATGCAACTGTTTTTCAAAAAGTTGCATTTATGAAAAGAAAAAACAACTTGTCATGGGAACACTTGATAGGTAAGTATTAAAGGAGGATATGGACACCTTTGTAAAAAAAAATACATTTTTTACACTAATTCATTTATTTTGTGGAGAAAATAATTTCTCCAATTGGTTCTATTTATCTATCTTTTTTCATTTTTGTTCTACAGCCTGCTGTGCTTCCTAGGCACAGCAGGCTGCTCTCAGTGAGTTTACAGAGAATTCATCATCTGGAGCGTGCACTGTCTTCCTCTGCCAATGTAACATCCCAGAGTTATGTTACTAAACACTTTTTCCCTGCTACTATTTGTTGGTAACATGTGCCTTGTCATTTAATGTGATTTTATTTAATATTCCTCACAAATGAGCATTGATGCCCTTGTTAAATATACTTTGCTGTAATTTCCATGTACACCAGCAGGTGGCAGCAATGTTTAGCAGGACCTTAGTTCAGTTTAGCATATCTAGACTTGAATAGTTTATTCCAGTTTAGCTCCCCCCTCTTTGAGCAGAGTGGGCTCGCCCATGTCCTGCCTCATGGGGAGGGAAGGAAGTTAGAGTTAGTGTGTGCCAGCCACCCCGGCTAGGGGAAGGCTGTGCAAGTAGGAGCTCCCAGAAATAGGGATCCCAAACCAGGATCTCGTCTCGGTTGAGACCAAAGATCACCCTTCCCAGTCTGAGCCCTTCAGCCTCAACTGGTGACCAGCAAGCAGCCATCTCCAGAACTTCAGGACGAACCATTCCCTGTGAGCATAACTGTGAGTAACATCCAGAGACCAGGAGAAGCCAAATTCCTCCTCAGCTAGTCAGTCCCATACACAGCAGAAGATAGACAGAGCAGAAGATATAGATTCCTGCCATATTCTCCAGGCATATGATAGAAGCAGAAGAGATAGTAATCCCTGCCATATATTGCCAATACCTGCTGGGACCCAAGACTATTGCTGTATCTCATGTGGATTAATGCTGCCTCCAGTAAAGACAAGTTGAATTATATTCCAAGTCTGGATCTCATTCATTGCTACTAAGTTCCTCAATTACTCCTACTAGCAACACTCATTTTATTGCAAGTGAGCCAGGATCCAGGAGTCCAGCTGTACCAAGGTAGGAGACACCATTGACACCATTACCACTACCATACAGAGACATTACACCACTCTGGCATTCCTAACCTTGTATGTGAGTTGCAACACCTTAAAGGGCCGTGAGACTGTACCCTGCGCACGCTGCAATTGGCGTCACGAACAAAAAACATAGACTATTATACCCATATCCGGACCCACTGAATATTTTGGCGTCCGCCTAACCGTACCACGGTCCGGCTCATTGCACCCCCCCCCCCCCCCCCAGTCAGGAGCGCTGTATCAGAAGCTGCCAGGTCTGGCACAAATGAAGCCCCGCCCATCACAGACATCTTTTTCACCAGGAGCAGCTCCAGACTACATTGTGGTTACAGGGCCTGTGGTGAGGTCAGTCATGTGATCAGCCACGTGTGTGGGAGGAGTTAGGGGAACACAGGCTCTGTGTAGAACTGTGCTGGTGGAGAATGCGGAGGTACTTTATGTATGGAAGGTGTGTATAAAACAGGGCTATCTCAGTGTAACCAGTCTATTGTACATTTTTCTATGTGTAATGTGCACACAGTAGTTCTATCTGTGTAATGAACATGTAGCAGAGCTGTGTGTGCAATGTGTATATAGTAAACTATCTGTGTAATGGGCAAGTGGTAGAGCTGTGTATGTAATATGTATATAGTAGTGTCAGGTGGGCGCTGTGTATGGAAGCATCAGGTGGGCGCTGTGTATGGCAGCATCAGGTGGGTGCTGTGTATGGCAGTGTCAGGTGGGCGCTGTTTATGGCAGCGTCAAGTGTATGGCAGCAGTGGTCTTATGTTTAGTGTATGATGTTGGATAAATGTAAAATTGTCTACATTTATTTATGCATGGGAGATTAGCAATGGTTTCCCTGCAGAAATATCAGCCTCATAACGTTATGTGGGCCTATGCATTATATATGTGAATTACCACAAAATTCCTATTCCTCCTCGGCTAAAAATACTCCTCAAAATTTTTAAGAGGAGTATTTTTACTCTTCTGGAAAAAATGTAGTGCGACCTCTGCTGTCAGCTGTAGCATACAGCTGACAGTCTGCTTCAAACTGCAGACATAACCCCTTCCATGGCAACGGCCCGATGCTGTCGCTCTCCCTCTCTGGGGCAGAGTGTTAGCTGTAACAAAGCTGACACTCTGCTTGAAATGGCCGACATCGGTGCTGGCACTGATGTCGGACGTTTAACCCCTTCCATACCACTTTCCTTAGGGACCGCTGCATGGAGGGGATAACCATTGGGCTTCTGCTGTGTCAGCGGCCCGATGCTTGAAGGGTAAACTGAGGGAGGGAGCTCCCTCCCCCATCGGGCCACTGCGCTGCTCAGGCATTCGGATTGCCATGGTATAGCTGAGCCTGATTAGGCTTACTGTGAATGACAATACATTGCAGTACACTATACAGTGTGCTGCAGTGTATTGTAGAGGCATCAGACCCACTGGATCTTCAAGAACCAAGTGGGTCTAAGTAAAAAAAAATATATATATATAACTTCTTCCTATATCCGCACATATAATTGGTTAAAAATGTAAAAAAAAAAAAAAAAAAACGCTGAGCTTGTTTGGTATCATTGCATCCGTAACGACCTGATCTATAAAAAGATCACATACTTTTACCGCTCGGTGAACGCCATAAAAAAAAAAGAAAAGAAAACTATGATGGAATAGCAATTTTGCCCACTGCACTTCCCACAAAATGGTATAAAAACTCATCAAAAGAGTCATATGTACCCCAAAATAGTACGAATCAAACCATCATCTCATCCCACAAAAAAGAGCCCCTACCTAAGACAATCGCCCAAAAAATAAAAAAGATATGGCTTTCAGAAAATGGAGACACTAAAACATGATTTTATTTGTTTCAAAAATGCTCTTATTGTGAAAAACCAAAATATATTTAAAAAAACAGACATATCAGGTATTTCCGCGTCTGTGACAACCTGCTGTATAAAAATATCACATGCTCTAACCCGTCTGGTGAACGCTGTAAAACAAAAAAAAAATTTTTAACCCCTTAAGGACTCGGCCCTATTCACCTTACGGACTTGCCCATTTTTTGCAAATCTGACCAGTGTCACTTTAAGTGCTGATAACATTAAAACGCTTTGACTTATCCAGGCCATTTTGAGATTGTTTTTTGTCACATATTGTACTTCATGACACTAGTAAAATGAAAAAAAAAAAAATTGGTAAAAAATGGCAAATTTCCAAATTTCAATTTCTCTACTTCTATAATACATAGTAATACCTCCAAAAATAGTTACTTTACATTCCCCATATGTCTACTTCATGTTTGGATCATTTTGGGAATGATATTTTATTTTTTGGGGATGTTACAAGGCTTAGAAGTTTAGAAGCAAATCTTGAAATATTTCAGAAATTTTCAAAAACCCAATTTTTAGGGACCAGTTCAGGTCTGAAGTCACTTTGCGAGGCTTACATAATAGAAACCACCCAAAAATTACCCCATTCTATAAACTACCCCCTCAAGGTATTTAAAACGGATTTTACAAACTTTGTTAACCCTTTAGGTGTTCCACAAGAATTAATGGAAAATAGAGATACAATTTCAAAATTTAACTTTTTTGGCAGATTTTCCATTTTAATAATTTTTTTCCAGTTACAAAGCAAGGGTTAACAGCCAAACCAAACTCAATATTTATGGCCCTGATTCGGTACTTTACAGAAACACCCCATATGTGGTCGTAAACTACTGTACGGGCACACAGCAGGGCGCAGAAGGAAAGGAATGCCATACGGTTTTTGGAAGGCAGATTTTGCTGGACTGTTTTTTTTTACACCATGTCCCATTTGAAGCCCCCCTGATGCACCCCTAGAGTAGAAACTCCATAAAAGTGACCCCATCTAAGAAACTACACCCCTCAAGGTATTCAAAATAGATTTTACAAACGTCGTTAACCCTTTAGGTGTTCCACAAGAGTTATTGGCAAATGGAGATGAAATTTCAGAATTAAAAGTTTTTGGCAAATTTTCAATTTTAATCTATTTTTCCCAGTAACAAAGCAAGGGTTAACAGCCAAACAAAACTCTATATTTATGGCCCTGATTCTGTAGTTTACAGAAACACCTTATATGTGGTCGTAAACAGCTATACGGGCACACGGCAGGGCGCAGAAGGAAAGGAATGCCATGCGGTTTTTTGAAGGCAGATTTTGCTGGACTGTTTTTTTTGACACCATGTCCTATTTGAAGCCGCCCTGATGCACCCCTAGAGTAGAAACTCCAAAAAAGTTGCCCCATTTTAGAAACTACGGGATAGGGTGGCAGTATTGTTGATACTAGTTTAGGGTACATATGATTTTTGGTTGCTCTATATTACACTTTTTGTGAGGCAAGATAACAAGAAATCGCTGTTTTGGCACCGTTTTTATTTTTTGTTATTTACAACATTCATCTGACAGGTTAGATCATGTGATTGTCACGGCGGACGTGCACAGTATAAAAGATAACACACCAACCAGGCTCTGGACGAGAGACAGGGGAAGGGTCACCTCCTAGTTTATCCCTGACCTCTTTCCCTGCACTGCTCAGCCCACAGGCAGACCTTGAAGGTAGGTGTGCTGTGTCCTCCAGCCTGAACTGACAAAACCCTGAACTCCCTGAGATGGTGAAGTGGGGAGATAGGAGCAGCCTGCTCGCACAGAACCTGGATGGGATAGATGACAATAACAACCAAACAGGAAATGACACTTATCTTCTGAGAGCAGGAACTGACAGTCAACCTTCCCTCCAAACTTCCCAGAACAAAATGATCAGTATAATCCGCTCAGAGCACTTAGTTGGAGACCATTTAAACTAATGACTCCACCCAGTGCACCTGATGAGAGGCGGATCCAGCACGGCACCAAAACAAATACTAAACTCGTGCTGCTATCCTGGCCGATCTCCGCACATCGTCAGAGTGGGGCATGACAGTGATATTTTTATAGACTAGGTTGTCACTGATGCGGCGATACCTAATATGTATACTTTTTTTTATTTAAGTTTTACACAATGATTTCATTTTTGAAGCAAAAAAATAATGTTTTAGTGTTTCCATAGTCTGAAAGCCATAATTTTTTTCAGTTTTTGAGCGATTACCTAGGGTAGGGTATGATTTTTGCGGGATGAGATGACGGTTTTATTGGCACTATTTTGGGGTGCGTGTGACTTTTTGATCACTTGCTATTACACTTTTTATGATGTAAGGTGACAAAAAATTGTTTATTTAGCACAGTTTTTATTTAACTTTTTTTTACGATGTTCATCTGAGGGGTTAGGTCATTTGACATTTTTATAGATCCGGTCGATACGGACGCGGCGATACCTAATATGTATACTTTTTTTTTATTTATGTAAGTTTTACACAATAATATCATTTTTGAAACAAAAAAAAAATCATGTTTTAGTGTCTCTATATTCTGAGAGACATAGTTTTTTCAGTTTTTGGGCGATTATCTTAGTTAGGGTCTCATTTTTTGCGGGATGAGATGACGGTTTGCTTGGCACTATTTTGGGGTGCATATGACTTTTTGATCGCTTGCTATTACACTTTTTGTGATGTAAGGTGACAATTTTTTTTTATTTAGCACAGTTTTTATTTTTTATTTTTTACGGTGTTTATCTGAGAGGTTAGGTCATGTGATATTTTTATAGAGCCAGTCGATACGAACGCGGAGATACCAAATATGTATACTTTTTTTTATTTATGTAAGTTTTACACAATAACAGCTTTTTTAAAACAAAAAAATGATGTTTTAGTGTCTCCATATTCTGAGCTATAGTTTATTTTTTTTTTGGGCGATTGTCTCAGGTAGGGGCTCATTGTTTGCGGGATGAGGTGACGGTTAGATTGGTACTATTTTGGTGGGCAAACGCCTTTTTAATCGCTTGCTGTTGTACTTTTTGTGATGTAAGGTGACAAAAATATGGTTTATTTAGCACAGTTTTTATTTTTTACGGTGTTCATCTGAGGGGTTAGGTCATGTGATATATATTTTTCCCTATTTTTTACCAATTTTTTTTAACTTTATTTGGGGAAAATGACGTTTTTTTTTTATTTTTACTTGAAACTTTTAATTTTTTGGGGGAAAACTTTATTTTTTCAACTTTTTTTTTCACTTTATTTTTTGTCCCACTTTGGGACTTGAACTTTTGGTGGTCTAATCCTTTACAATGCATTCCAATACTTCTGTATTGTAATGCATTGGCTGTATCAGTAATACAATGTGTATTACTCATACAGCTTCCGGCCTGTGAGATCCAGGGGGCTGGATCTCACAGGCTCGTCACCGGAAGGCAGCGCGATGCCTTCCTTAGACATCGCGCTGCCTTCCATGACATCACGTCCCCCCCACAGCTGCATGGGGACCCGATGGCACCGCCGACCACCGCCGCCAATCACCTTACTACACAAAAAGTGTAATACCAAGCAATCAAAAAGCAATATACAGTGAGGAACAGAAGTATTTGAACACCCTGCGATTTTGCAAGTTCTCCCACTTACAAATCATGGAGGGGTCTGAAATTCACATTGTAGGTGCAGTCCCACTCTGAGAGACAGAATAAAATAAAAAAAATCAGGAAATCACATTGTATGATTTTTAAAGAATTGATTTGTCTTGCACTGCTGAACATAAGTATTTGAACACCTGAGAGACTGCAAGAATTCTGGCTCTCAAAGACCTGGTACTGTGCCTTTAAAAAGTCCACCTCTACTCCACTCATGAATCTAACAGTAGCACCTGTCTGAGCTCTTTAAAGACACCCCACAGTCAGTCAGACACAAACTACTACCATGGGCAATACCAAAAAGCTGTCAAAAGACACCAGAGACAAAATTACCCCTGTATTCGATAATCCAGACTTTCCCTTGGGAGTAGGACAGCAGACGTTGATAGGAGTTCGGCGGGAAGAAAACCTCAGGGCATATCAGCTGATTGTGAAAAACGCTATTCGTCCACTTATTTCGTTCCCTGGGAAGAACAATAGAGGGGCTTGGTTCCATTACAATAGTATTAAAAACTTTATTTCCTCTCTAGGCCCTATTAAGTTTTGAATCTCTCTGCTTGCAAACAACTTCACCCACACATCTGGTGTCTCTGGTCTACGGGCTGCTTCAGGAGAATGGAGGCCTCCCATCTTCCCTGCCTTGGGCGGCTTGGGAGAGGGAACTGGATAGATCTTTTCCAGCAGATCAATGGGAAAAAGCATTTACATTATTGCACAAGTCATCCATTAGCTGCAGTCTACAGGAAACAAATTTCAAGTTTTTGTTCAGATGGTACAGGACACCAGCTGTCCTACACTCTTATTATCCTACCTGTCCAGACACATGCTGGAGATGTGAAAGGGAAGTAGGCACAATGACCCATATATGGTGGCACTGTGAATGGCTGACTCCCTTCTGGAAGGTCTTGAATGAGCTGTATAACCAGGTTAGCGGTAAGTCATCACAATGGACTCTTGAGGGGACTTTGCTATCTATGCTCCCTGGTCCCATTTATGAGTTAAAAAGGGGCATCCTAAGATTTTTGGTGCAGGCCACTCGCCTGGTCATACCCAGATATTGGAAATCCCAAGACACTCCACACATTATAAACTGGTTAGATACGTGTGAGGAGATATGCAGAATGGAGGAATTGTTGGTGGAAGATGAAGGCACAGATGAGAGATATCTTAAAACGTGGACCCCCTGGATCCTATTTAAGGGTTCTCAAGCGTATCAAACCTGGTTAGACCAGGTAGATATTATAACATAAATGCTTTATGGTTACTGAAATTTCAAATGGTATACCATTCCCCTTTTTATTTATATATTTTTATATAAATAATAATTCCCCCCCCTTTTTTTTTTTTTCTCTTTCCTCTCCCTCTCTCCTTCCCCCCTCTTTGTCTCTATGTCCGTTGTCAGTTTAGTGCTTATTCATGCTAGCTGAATATGGTTTTCCAATTTATCAAATTTGGTCTTTTACCTTACCAATTGTACTGGTCTAACTATATTTGGATATTGTATTAAGTGGCAATAATGAAAAGCAGTTTATGTTGTTTCAATATATATTATATTGTTATCTTCAATAAAAATAATTGAACAACAAAAAATTCACCCTCACCCCTGTGGTCGCAACTAGGGATGAGCGAACTTGTGTTTCAAGTTTGGCGTACAAGATTCAGGTTCAGGTTATGTAAGAATTCCGTTATGGATTCTGCTACCACAGATCATAACTAAGGGTCCATTCACATGTCCGCATAATGGGTCTGCATCCATTCCGCAATTTTGTGTAAGGGGTGTGGACCCATTCATTTTTAATGGGGCCACAAAAGATGCGGACAGCACCACCATGCAAAACAGTTGCAGACGTGTGAATGGACCCTTATAGTCACTGGTAGCGGAGTCAATAACGGAATTCTTAGATAACCTGAACCTTGTACGCCGAAATTGAAACACAAGTTCACTCAAAACTAATTGCAACGTTTTAGCTCATAGCTTGAAAAGAGACTCTGTGAATGAGTATTGTTCACAAATCTGTCTAAATCTGTGTTAGTGAGCACTTCTCCTTTGCCGAGCTAATCCATCCCACCTCACAGGTGTGGCATATCAAGGTGCTGAGGTGTGCCCTAGACTGCCCACAATAAAAGGCCACTCTGAAATGTGCACAGTTTTGCCTTATTGGGCTGAGGGTGGGGTGGGGGGTCAGAAAAGCTGTCAATATCTGGTGTCGCCACCATTTACCTCACGCAGTGCAAAACATCTCCGTTGCATAGAGTTGATCAAGTTGTTGATTGTGGCCTGTGGAATGTTGGTTCACTCCTCTTCAATAGCTGTGCGAAATTGCAGAATATTGACAGGAACTGGAACACGCTGTCATATACACCGATCCAGAGCATCCCAAACATGCTCAATGGGTGACATGTCTGGTGAGTATGCTGGCCATGCAAGAACTGGGATGTTTTCAGCTTCCAGGTGGTAGAAGATCTGAAAGACTGGCTGCACGTGAGTGATCTGACAGCTTCTTTTGGTTTCACGTTGTCTATGTGTTGCTGGAGATGGCCTTGCAGTTCGCCCAGCGATCGTTTCGCAGCGAACTTTGCTTGTTCGCTGATCGCCAAACAGGCGAACATATGGCGATGTCCGCCGGCGCCATATTCTTTGCATTGTGCAGAACTTTGACCCATGACACATCCATCAGGTGGGACAGGGCCAATTGAGACGTTTCAGCACATGGACACACCCCCTACCCTATGAATAAACCCGATCTGGCCGCCATTTCACATTTTGTTTTTTGCCAGTGTAGGGAGAGGTTGTTGTGTGGAGATGGGACAGACTGTTAGAGAGTATAGAGACACCAAACGCTAGCTAATATGGCCAAAAAAGTCCTTTTAAGGACTGGTATAGGTGTGTTATCATAGAAAGTATAATATAGTGCATTTGTATTGTGCAGCAGTTGTATGGGGTTCTGCTGCGATACTGCAGCTATACAGAGGGACAAACGCTATTGGAACAACTAATTGCAACTGGTTTGCTATACCAGTTGCCCCCAAAAAAATCTGATTGAGGCAGGGGTGCGATATACCTAGAATATAATTTCTATATACTTAATTTGTATTGTGCAGCATTTGTGTGCAGTTCTGCTGAGATACCGCAGCTATACAGAGGGACAAACGCCATTAGAACAACTAATTGCAACTGGTGTGATATAACAGTTAACCCAAAAAAAGTCTGATTGAGGCAGGGGTGCGATATACCTAGAATATAATTTCTATTCTATATAGTGCATTTGTATTGTGCTGCATTTGTGTGCGGTTCTGCTGAGATACCGCAGCTATACAGAGGGACAAACGCCAATGGAACAACTAATTGCAACTGGTGTGATATACCAGTTGCCCCCAAAAAAATCTGATTGAGGCAGGGGTGTGATATACCTAGAATATAATTTCTATTTAGTGAATTTGTATTGTGCAGCATTTGTGTGCGGTTCTGCTGAGATACCGCAGCTATACAGAGGGACAAATGCCATTAGAACAACTAATTGCAACTGGTGTGATAAACCAGTTGCCCCCCCAAAAAATCAGATTGAGGCAGGGGTGTGATATACCTATAATATAATTTCTATATAGTGCATTTTTATCGTGCAGCATTTGTGTGCGGTTCTGCTGAGATACCGCAGCTATACAGCGGGACAAACACCAATGGAACAACTAATTGCAACTGGTGTGATAAACCAGTTGCCCTCAAAAAAATCTGATTGAGGCAGGGGTGCGATATACCTAGAATATAATTTCTATATAGTGCATTTGTATTGTGCAGCATTTGTGTGCAGTTTTGCTGAGTTACTGCAGCTATACAGAGGGACAAACGCCATTGGAACAACTAATTGCAACTGGTGTGATATACCAGTTGCCCCCCAAAATAACTGATTAAGGGGTTCTATATACCTGCTTCCACAAATACTGCTCTTCTCTGGGGACTTTTGCACAGGGTCATTTTGAAAATGGGAGGCAGAAGAAGAGGCAGGCTGTTCCGCAGGGGTGGTAGTGGTCGGGCAGATGCACCAGGCCAGAGCCTAAGTGGGAAGGTGCGTGCGATTAAGTGAAAGGACACACCAGAGAAGAGCAGGCTTTAAACTTTTCTGGGATCCCTGGTGTTGTCCGTGGATGGGGGGAGGAGACCGAGGATGACATTCTCCTGGGCGATGAGCAGGAGCCAGGCTGCCCCACCACTTCCAATTTAGTGCAAATGGGGGCCTTCATGCTCCAGTGTTTGAAGAGGGCTCCCCGTATAAATAGTATAAAGGGCAAGGACCAGTACTGGGTGGCAACGTACTTAGACCCCTGGTACAAACACAAAATGGCAGACATGTTACCAGCATAACAGAGGGCTGTCAGAATGCAGCATTTCCAGGCCTTGCTGCGAGAGATGTTGAATTCTGCTGTTGCGGGCGCTGGCAGAGGAATTTCCACCCACAGAGAAACAGTTGCGAGTACCAATCCTACAGCGCATGCAAGAAGAGGGCGGTTTGAAGATGTGTTGGTCACTTTGAATATGAGATAATTCTTGCAGCCAACCCATCGACAGCCGCCCTCCGGATCCAGCCTCAGGGAACGCCTAGACCGACAGGTGTGCAACTACATTGGGTTAACGGCTGATGTGGATGCTCTGAGAAGCGAGGAACCCTTGACTACTGGGTGTGCAGGCTTGACCTGTGGCCAGAGCTGGCACAATTTGCCATGGAACTCTTGGCTTGGCCCTCGAGTGTCCTGTCCAAAAGGACGTTCAGCGCAGCAGGGGGGATTGTGACTCGCCTAGCTCACGACAGTGTGGACTACCTCACTTTTTTTTTTAAATAAATGAGGCATGGATCTCTGAGGAATTCAACACCTGTGACGACCACGTTTAATTGAATTTCCTCATGACAGCCCACAAATATCCTCCACCACACAGAACAAATAATGGTCCCTGTCTTAGGTAAATACAGCGGCATAAAAGGCCTTTTCTGTCCGGTGAATGCCTAATGTTTGGGACCTCGGAGGAATTCAACACCTGTGACGAGCATATGTTATCGAATTTCAACTATTGTCATTTGGGGGTTTTTCAAGAGGGGGGATTTCGTTAGCCATGTTTTTAATCAAATTTTATATTTTTTGTTCTTTTAAGCATATGTATTTGACATCTATTTGTACTGGCCTGCAGTAAAATTGATATCCAAAGACTGTCTAATATACCTCCAGCCACATAAATACTTGTTCTTTTCTGTCCGGTGAATGCCTAATGTTTGGGGCCTGTACTACACTGGCCTGCAGTAAAATTGATATTGAATGGCCGTCTAATATACCTCCAGCCACATAATTAGTTGATCATTTATGTACAGTGAATGCATAATTTTTGGGGCCTGTAATCTAACTGGCCAACAGTAAAATTGTTATACGGTGACCGCCTAATTTACCTCCACCCACATTATCAATTATGCTTTTCTGTACGGTGAATAAATAATTTTTGGGGCCTGTAGTCCACTGGCCTTCTGTAAAATTGATATCCATTGACCATCTAATATATTTCGGCCACATAATCACTTGATCATTTATGTAGGTTGAATACATAATTTTTGGGACCTGTAATTTAACTGGCCAACAGTAAAATTCTTATACGGTGATCGCCTAATGTACCTCCATCTACATTATCAATTGTTCTTTTCTGTACGGTGAATAATTAATTTTTGGGGCCTGTACTACACTGGCCTGCAGTAAAATTGATATTGAATGACCTTCTAATATACCTCCAGCCACATACAGTAATTACTTATTCTTTTCTGACCGGTGAATGCCTAATGTTTGGGACCTAGGAGAAATTCAACACCTGTAACGACCACGTGTTGTCGAACTTCAACAATTTTTTTTAAGAGGGGGGATATCGTTAGCCATGTTTTTAATCCAATTTTATATTTTTTGTTCTTTTAAACATATGTATTTGACATCTATTTGTACTGGCCTGCAGTAAAATAGATATCCAATGACCGTCTAATATATATAATTATTGTGCTGAGTGTACCTATATTATAGTTATTTTAAAACATAACTTTTATTTTGTCGATATTTAGAATATAAAGTCACTTTTATTGAAACAATGCTTGTATTGCACTGCTTTCTTTAGAGGAGTGTCAGGCGTGACATAGAGATTCCGATTGTTTCAGACAGCGTTTTTTTGTGCTGTGGTCGCTTTTTAAACAATTATTCAGGTGGGTTGCTCTGCCTGAGTTCTATCCCTACATATACTAGTCGTGATGAGTGGGGAGAACCCTATCTGGCTGTATTCCGGGCACCCGCCCTTACAAGGGCGACCCACAACCGCTGGAACCTTGGATCTATCGCTGCTTCACCCTGACAGCTAAATTCCCTCTAGACTGTCCGACGCATTTCACCACTAGGAGCAGTGGTTCTTCAGGGACAAAGAGACAAGCGTCGGGGCGCCTAGTGCAGTGGCAGCGCTCCCGCACGCATATGAAGGCAATGACCGTCTAATATACAGTACAGACCAAAAGTTTGGACACACCTTCTCATTCAAAGAGTTTTCTTTATTTTCATGACTATGAAGGCATCAAAACTATGAATTAACACATGTGGAATTATATACATAACAAACAAGTGTGAAACAACTGAAAATATGTCATTTTCCAGGTTCTTCAAAGTAGCCACCTTTTGCTTTGATTACTGCTTTGCACACTCTTGGCATTCTCTTGATGAGCTTCAAGAGGTAGTCCCCTGAAATGGTCTTCCAACAGTCTTGAAGGAGTTCCCAGAGATGCTTAGCACTTGTTGGCCCTTTTACCTTCACTCTGTGGTCCAGCTCACCCCAAACCATCTCGATTGGGTTCAGGTCCGGTGACTGTGGAGGCCATGTCATCTGGCGCAGCACCCCATCACTCTCCTTCATGGTCAAATAGCCCTTACTTTCAAAGTTTTCCCAATTTTTCGGCTGACTGACTGACCTTCATTTCTTAAAGTAATGATGGCCACTCGTTTTTCTTTACTTAGCTGCTTTTCTCTTGCCATAATACAAATTCTAACAGTCTATTCAGTAGGACTATCAGTTGTGTATCCACCTGACTTCTCCTCAATGCAACTGATGGTCCCAACCCCATTTATAAGGCAAGAAATCCCACTTATTAAACCTGACAGGGCACACCTGTGAAGTGAAAACCATTTTAGGGGACTACCTCTTGAAGCTCATCAAGAGAATGCCAAGAGTGTGCAAAGCAGTAATCAAAGCAAAAGGTGGCTACTTTGAAGAACCTAGAATATGACATATTTTCAGTTGTTTCACACTTGTTTGTTATGTATATAATTCCACATGTGTTAATTCATAGTTTTGATGCCTTCAGTGTGAATCTACAATTTTCATAGTCATGAAAATAAAGAAAACTCTTTGAATGAGAAGGTGTGTCCAAACTTTTGGTCTGTACTGTACCTCCAGCCACATAATTACTTTTTCTTTTCTGTATGGTGAATGAATAGTTTTTGGGGCCTGTAGTCCACTGGCCTGCAGTAAAATTGATATCCAATGACCGTTTAATTTACCTCCAGCCACAACATAATTACTTGTTCTTTTCTGTCCGGTGAATGCCTAATGTTTTGGGCCTGTAGTCTAGTAAGAAGTAAACCACGGCACTCGTATTTGTAGTTTTGGAAATTTATATTTTCATTTCATTTTTAAATTTTCATTTCATTTATCATTATTTTTCATTTCATTTATCATTTCATTTTTATCAGCATCCAGGAATAGTAAATGCAAAACTGGCCAACGTTTCGGTCCTAACACGGGACCTTGTTCACGGCCTTAGTTATATACAGCATGTTACCTCTGGGATGCGGTGGCAGAGGCAACATGCTGTATATAACTAAGGCCGTGAACAAGGTCCCGTGTTAGGACCGAAACGTTGGCCAGTTTTGCATTTACTATTCCTGGATGCTGATAAAAATGAAATGATAAATGAAATGAAAAATAATGATAAATGAAATGAAAATTGAAAAATGAAAATATAAATTTCCAAAACTACAAATACGAGTGCCGTGGTTTACTTCTTACTACATTACCTCCATTACCATTGAGCACCGTACCGAACGACACAAGAGGAGTGCCATCCAACCCAAGCCATATCAAGGGGCCTGTAGTCCACTGGCTTGCAGTAAAATTGATATCCAATGACCGTTTAATATACCTCCAGCCACAACATAATTACTTGCTCTTTTCTGTCCGGTGAATGCCTAATGTTTGGGGTCTGTAGTCCACTGGCTTGCAGTAAAATTAATATCCAATGACTGTCTAATATACCTCCAGCCACATAATTACTTGTTCTTTTCTGTCCGGTGAATGCCTAATGTTTAGGGCCTGTACTCCAGTGGCCTACATTAAAAATTTTATCCATTGACCGCATAATGTACCTTGAGTCACATAATCACAATTTCTTTTATGACAGGTGAATGCCTAATTTTTAAGGACCGTAATCCCGTGGCCTAAAATAAAAAATTTCTAGGCTCCAGCAGGGCACACTTCTGAGAACTTTAAGACGCATAAAAATGGCCCTGTCCATGTTGTGGGACGATTTGTGCACTTCTTAAGTATTTGGCTGCAAATATGACCTGAAGGTTTTTCAGGTTCGCCTGCCATTAAAGTGAATGGGGCCCGCTGCGAACTTGCAGTTCGCAAACAATTGATCGCGTTCGCGAATCGTCCCGGCTGATGTTCGTCCATCACTAGTTGCTGGTATGTCCACACCTCCTTTTCAGGTGTAGATCATGTGACCATTACTACTCCCTACTTAGTTTGGCTTTACCCATCACACCTTGCGGTTTATAGCTCATTCTGGTTGTGGTTTGTGGATCGTTTGGTGTCTGGATCTCAGCTGAGTTCCTGCTTTTCATTTACCCGGAGTTAAGTGTCTTTCTTTTTGTATTGTGTTAATTTCCCTGTCTCTTGGTACCAGACCTGAGGCAGACTCTTGTTACTTCAGCTGGGAAGGAACAGGTCGTCTGTGGCCCAATCACTATCTTCTGAGCCAGGCTTAGGTTCCTGCGGATGAACAGTCCTACCATCGGGGTCTGTTCATTCTGTTAGCAGTCAGGGCTCGGGTTGAGATTTATTAAGTGGTGACCTTTCCCCTTTCCCTAGTTTGCAGGCCTGGTACCTTCTCCCTCCCTTTTGTGCTTGGTGTGGAGTTCCCCTCCCACACCACGCCGTGACATTATCAACCAATCTCTGCACTAGTCGGACAACTACAGGGGTTGTCTTTGGAGGTAGCTGACCTCCACAAAACTGTCTCGCAGATCCAGAGACCTCAGATGGCTGGCTCCGACAGTGGGAATCAGTCCGTCCCTGAACCTAAGGTTGCTCTCCCATACAGATTTTCCAGGGGCAGTGACAATTTCCTGCTGTTTAAGGAATCATGCAAATTATATTTTAAGCTACGTCCTTATTCTTCTGGTGATGAGAGTCAAAGAGTGGGTATAGTCATGTTGTTGCTTAAAGGAGACACTCAGGCGTGGGCTTTTTCTTTGCCGACCGGTTCGCAGTCCCTCCGGTCGGTAGATTAGTTTTTCGGAGCTCTAGGTCTGATCTACGACGACCCGGATCAGATTTCCCTGGCCGAGACCAAGTTGCATGGTTTACGCCACGGAAAGCAGTCTGCGGAGATCTATTGCTCAGAATTTAGGAGATGAGCTACGGATACGGAGTGGAATGATCCAGCTCTCCGTAGTCAGTTTTTTCAGGGGTTGTCCGAGAGGCTAAAAGATGCGTTGGCCTTTCACGAAAATCCGGAGTCACTGGAGGCGGCTATGTCACTTACTGTGTGTATCGATAGACATCTGAGAGAGAGATCTAAGGTCTCTCACTCTCAGGGTGTACTATCCTATGAGGTGGCGGCTTCCTTTGACACTTTGGGTGAAGAGACACTTGAGTGTATGACTGGTGACGAGCCCATGCAGTTGGGGGGAGCTACCACTAGACCTGTGGGAAAGAATGTTGGTCATAAGAAAGGAGCCTGTTTTTTTCTGTGGTAAAAAGGGACATTTTGTTAATGTATGTCCCTATGTTCAGTCAAGGTGAAAACAAAAATAAAACGCTTAATTCCCATTTTACTCTTGGTGGTGTGTGTGGAGAGCCAGAGAACTTAAATTTATCATTTACGGGTAGTACCCGATTTCTCCTGTCTGCCGAGGTGGGGCTAGAGTCCAAAATTGTGAAAATTGAGGCCTTTATTGACAATGGTGCAGGGGTTAACTTGAGTCAGTTCGTTTGCATGCATGGATTGTCAACAAGTGCATTAGAAAAAAATATTTCTGTGTTTGCAAATGATTCCGCTCCACTTACTCAAAAATACTTATAACATCAGGAATTCATTTCGTGTTTTGTGTTGGAAGGTCTGCCTGCTCCGTTGGATTTGGGCTTGCCATGGTTAAGTAAACATAATCCTACCATCGATTGGCAAGCGAGACAGATTCTCTATTGGAGTGATTATTGCACAGAAAATTGTCTTAATACATCAATTTCTGTTGTAACCACTAAAGCTGTACCCTCATTTATATCTGAATTCTCTGATGTATTTTCTGAAAGTGGAGGCCAGGAATTATCTCCGCATTGGGATTATGATTGTCCGATCAATCTTATTCCCGGAGTTAAATTGCCCAAATCTCGATTATATAATCTTTCTGAACCCGAAAGAATGGTCATGTGAGAATATATCACCGAGAGTTTGGCTAAGGGACATATCAGACCATCTAAATCCTCAGTGGTCGCAGGGTTTTTCTTTGTTAAGAAAAAGGACTGTACTCTCAGGCCATGTTTGGACTTCCGTGAACTTAATAGTATCACTGTCCGTGATCCTTATCCCCTTCCTTTGATCTGTGCACCTGATTTGTTTAATCCGATTGTCGGTGCCTAGGTGTTCTCCAAGTTGGATTTGAGGGGGGCATATATTCTGGTAAGGATCAAGGAAGGGGACGAATGGAAGACGGCATTTATTACCCCTGAAGGTCATTTTGAGAATCTGTTCATGCCTTTTGGGTTAAGACAATTCACCTGCGGTTTTTCAACACTTCGTTAATGACATCTTTCATCATCTGGTGGGGAGGTTTGTTGTGGTTAGGGATGAGCGAACCCGAACTGTATAGTTCGGGTTCGTACCGAATTTTGGGGTGTCCGTGACACGGACCCGAACCCGAACATTTTCGGCGCTTTCTTGGCGCTTTTTGAAAGGCTGCAAAGCAGCCAATCAACAAGCATCATACTACTTGCCCCAAGAGGCCATCACAGCCATGCCTACTATTGGCATGGCTGTGATTGGCCAGTGCAGCATGTGACCCAGCCTCTATATAAGCTTGGGTCACGTAGCGCTGCAAGTCACTCTGCTGATACAAGCGTAGGGAGAGGTTGCAGCTGCGACGTTAGGGCGAGATTAGGCAGATTAACTCCTCCAAAAGACTTCATTCAGTGATCGATCTACAGCTGTGGATCATTGAAGTGCTGATATTCAATTGCTCACTGTTTTTAGGCTGCCCAGAGCGTTTTTATATCACTTTTTTCTGGGGTGATCGGCGGCCATTTTGTGGCTTGTGGTGCACCAGCACAAGCTACCACCAAGTACATTTAACCATCAATAGTGTGGTTATTTTTTGCTATATCCTACATCAGGGTCAAGCTTTCATCAAGTGCATTTAACCATCAATAGTGTGGTTATTTTTTGGCCATATACTACATCAGGGGCAAGCTGAGTTTGTGTCACCCAAGTGCATTTAACCATCAATAGTGTGGTTATTTTTTGCTATATCCTACATCAGGGTCAAGCTTTCATCAAGTGCATTTTTTGGACATATACTACATCAGGGGCAAGTTGAGCCTGTCACCCAGCACCTAAAAAATAGGCCTCACATTTATATTCAAGGTGCTGATAGGGTCATTCTCAAAAACTTAACACACACGCTACAGTGCAGATCCAAGTCTAATTCTGTGATTAAACGTATACCTGTCACCCAGTGCCTAAAAAATAGGCCTCACATTTATATTCAACCAAATCTGTACTGTTTTAGCTGGTCAAGTTCTTGTTTGTGACCGTCAAAGCACAGTTTTTGTTCTGGGTTGAAAAACAATTCCCAAATTTGCAATTCTCAAAATTAGTGGTTGCTGCTGTATCAGGCCTACTTTATATCTATCCCTAAAAGGGTATATTAGATTCAAGGTGCTGATAGGGTCATTCTCAAAAACTTAACACACGCTACAGTGCAGATCCAAGTCTAATTCTGTGATTAAATGTATATCTGTCACCCAGCGCCTAAAAAATAGGCCTCACATTTATATTCAGCTAAATCTGTCATTACTGGTGTGCCTGTATTAGTATAATACGGTACCTAAATAGATAGCCAGATAGTGTTAGGTGTCTGTAAAAAAAGGCCTGAATTTTAATTCAATACATTGGCCCGAATAATATTTTTCTTATTGTGGTGAACGGTAACAATGAGGAAAACATCTAGTAAGGGACGCGGACGTGGACATGGTCGTGGTGGTGTTAGTGGACCCTCTGGTGCTGGGAGAGGACGTGGCCGTTCTGCCACAGCCACACGTCCTAGTGTACCAACTACCTCAGGTCCCAGTAGCCGCCAGAATTTACAGGGATATTTGGTGGGGCCCAATGCCGTTCTAAGGATGGTAAGGCCTGAGCAGGTACAGGCATTAGTCAATTGGGTGGCCGACAGTGCATCCAGCACGTTCACATTATCTCCCACCCAGTCTTCTGCAGAAAGCGCACAGATGGCGCATGAAAACCAAGCCCATCAGTCTGTCACATCACCCCCATGCATATCAGGGAAACTGTCTGAGCCTCAAGTTATGCAGCAGTCTCTTATGCTGTTTGAAGACTCTGCTGGCAGGGTTTCCCAAGGGCATCCACCTAGCCCTTCCCCAGGGGTGAAAGAGATAGAATGCACTAACGCACAACCACTTATGTTTCCTGATGATGAGGACATGGGAATACCACCTCAGCACGTCTCTGATGATGACGAAACACAGGTGCCAACTGCTGCGTCTTTCTGCAGTGTGCAGACTGAACAGGAGGTCAGGGATCAAGACTGGGTGGAAGACGATGCAGGGGACGATGAGGTCCTAGACCCCACATGGAATGAAGGTCGTGCCACTAACTTTCACAGTTCAGAGGAAGAGGCAGTGGTGAGACCGAGCCAACAGCGTAGCAAAAGAGGGAGCAGTGGGCAAAATCAGAACACCCGCCGCCAAGAGACTCCGCCTGCTACTGACCACCGCCATCTGGGACCGAGCACCCCAAAGGCAGCTTCAAGGAGTTCCCTGGCATGGCACTTCTTCAAACAATGTGCTGACGACAAGACCCGAGTGGTTTGCACGCTGTGCCATCAGAGCCTGAAGCGAGGCATTAACGTTCTGAACCTTAGCACAACCTGCATGACCAGGCACCTGCATGCAAAGCATGAACTGCAGTGGAGTAAACATCTTAAAAACAAGGAAGTCACTCAGGCTCCTCCTGCTACCTCTTCTGCTGCTGCCGCCTCGGCCTCTTCTGCTGCTGCCGCTGCCTCGGCCTCTTCCTCCGCCTCTGGAGGGACGTTGGCACTTGCCGCCCAGCAAACATGGGATGTACCACCAACACCACCACCTGCGTCACCAAGCATCTCAACCATGTCAAACGGCAGCGTTCAGCTCTCCATCTCACAAACATTTGAGAGAAAGCATAAATTCCCACCTAGCCACCCTCGATCCCTGGCCCTGAATGCCAGCATTTCTAAACTACTGGCCTATAGAAATGCTGTCATTTAGGCTGGTGGACACAGACAGCTTCAAACAGCTCATGTCGCTTGCTGTCCCACAGTATGTTGTTCCCAGCCGGCACTACTTCTCCAAGAGAGCCGTGCCTTCCCTGCACAACCAAGTATCCGATAAAATCAAGTGTGCACTGCGCAACGCCATCTGTGGCAAGGTCCACCTAACCACAGATACGTGGACTAGTAAGCACGGCCAGGGACGCTATATCTCCCTAACTGCACACTGGGTAAATGTAGTGGCGGCTGGGCCCCAGGCGGAGAGCTGTTTGGCGCACGTCCTTCCGCCGCCAAGGATCGCAGGGCAACATTCTTTGCCTCCTGTCTCCTCCTCCTCCTACTCAGCTTCCTCCTCCTCTTCTTCCACCTGCTCATCCAGTCAGCCACACACCTTCACCACCAACTTCAGCACAGCCCGGGGTAAACGTCAGCAGGCCGTTCTGAAACTCATATGTTTGGGGGACAGGCCCCACACCGCACAGGAGTTGTGGGGGGGTATAGAACAACAGACCGACGAGTGGTTGCTGCCGGTGAGCCTCAAGCCCGGCCTGGTGGTGTGCGATAATGGGCGAAATCTCGTTGCAGCTCTGGGACTAGCCGGTTTGACGCACATCCCTTGCCTGGCGCATGTGCTGAATTTGGTGGTGCAGAAGTTCATTCAAAACTACCCCGACATGTCAGAGCTGCTGCATAAAGTGCGGGCCGTCTGTTCGTGCTTCCGGCGTTCACACCCTGCCGCTGCTCGCCTGTCTGCGCTACAGCGTAACTTCGGCCTTCCCGCTCACCGCCTCATGCGACGTGCCCACCAGGTGGAACTCCACCTTGCACATGCTGGACAGACTGTGCGAGCAGCAGCAGGCCATAGTGGAGTTTCAGCTGCAGCACGCACGGGTCAGTCGCACTGTGGATCAGCCCCACTTCACCACCAATGACTGGGGCTTCATGCGAGACCTGTGTGCCCTGTTGCGCTGTTTCGAGTACTCCACCAACATGGCCAGTGGCGATGACGCCGTTATCAGCGTTACAATACCACTTCTATGTCTCCTTGAGAAAACACTTAGGGTGATGATGGAAGAGGAGGTGGCCCAGGAGGAAGAGGGGTAATTTTTAGCACTTTCAGGCCAGTCTCTTCGAAGTGACTCAGAGGGAGGTTTTTTGCAACAGCAGAGGCCAGGTACAAATGTGGCCAGACAGGGCCCACTACTGGAGGACGAGGATGAGGAGGAGGTGGAGGAGGATGAGGATGAAGCAGGTTCACAGCGGGCTGGCACCCAACCCAGCTCGGGCCCATCACTGGTGCGTGGCTGGGGGGAAACACAGGACGATGACGATACGCCTCCCACAGAGGACAGCTTGTCCTTACCTCTGGGCAGCCTGGCACACATGAGCGACTACATGCTGCAGTGCCTGCGCAACGACAGCAGAGTTGCCCACATTTTAACGTGTGCGGACTACTGGGTTGCCACCCTGCTGGATCCCCGGTACAAAGACAATGTGCCCACCTTACTTCCTACACTGGAGCGTGATAGGAAGATGCGCGAGTACAAGCGCACGTTGGTAGACGCGCTACTGAGAGCATTCCCAAATGTCACAGGGGAACCAGTGGAAGCCCAAGGCGAAGGCAGAGGAGGAGCAAGAGGTTGCCAACGCAGCTGTGTCACGCCAGCTCCTCTGAGGGCAGGGTTAGCATGGCAGAGATGTGGAAAAGTTTTGTCACCACGCCACAGCTAACTGCACCACCACATGATACGGAACGTGTTAGCAGGAGGCAACATTTCAATAACATGGTGGAACAGTACCTGTGCACACCCCTCCACGTACTGACTGATGGTTCGGCCCATTCAACTTCTGGGTCTCCAAATTGTCCACATGGCCAGAGCTAGCCTTTTATGCCTTGGAGGTGCTGGCCTGCCCGGCGGCCAGCGTTTTGTCTGAACGTGTATTCAGCACGGCAGGGGGCGTCATTACAGACAAACGCAGCCGCCTGTCTACAGCCAATGTGGACAAGCTGACGTTCATAAAAATTAACCAGGCATGGATCCCACAGGACCTGTCCATCCCTTGTGCAGATTAGACATTAACTACCTCCCCTTAACAATATATTATTGCACTCCAGGGCACTTCCTCATTCAATCCTATTTTTATTTTCATTTTACCATTATATTGCGGGGCAACCCAAAGTTGAATGAACCTCTCCTCTGTCTGGATGCCGGGGCCTAAATATGTGACAGTGGCCTGTTCCAGTGGTGGGTGACGTGAAGCCTGATTCTCTGCTATAACATGAAGACTGATTCTGTGCTGACATGAAGCCAGATTCTCTGTTATGGGACCTCTCTCCTCTGCCTGGGTGCCTGGGCCTAAATATGTGACAGTGGCCTGTTCCAGTGGTGGGTGACGTGAAGCCTGATTCTCTGCTATGACATGAAGACTGATTCTCTGCTGACATGAAGCCAGATTCTGTTACGGGACCTCTCTCCTCTGTCTTGGTGCCGGGGCCTAAATATGTGACAGTGGCCTGTTCCAGTGGTGGGTGACGTGAAGCCTGATTCTGTGCTGACATGAAGCCAGATTCTCTGTTACGGGACCTCTCTCCTCTGCCTGGGTGCCTGGGCCTAAATATGTGACAGTGGCCTGTTCCAGTGGTGGGTGACGTGAAGCCTGATTCTCTGCTATGACATGAAGACTGATTCTCTGCTGACATGAAACCAGATTCTCTGTTACGGGACCTCTCTCCTCTGCCTGGGCCTAAATATGTGACAGTGGCCTGTTCCAGTGGTGGGTGACGTGAAGCCTGATTCTCTGCTATAACATGAAGACTGATTCTCTGCTGACATGAAGCCTGAATCTCTGTTATGGGACCTCTCTCCTCTGCCTGGGTGCCTGGGCCTAAATATGTGACAGTGGCCTGTTCCAGTGGTGGGTGACGTGAAGCCTGATTCTCTGCTATGACATGAAGACTGATTCTCTGCTGACATGAAGCCTGAATCTCTGTTACAGGACCTCTCTCCTCTGCCTGAGTGCCTGGGCCTAAATATCTGACAATGGACTGTTCCAGTGGTGGGTGACGTGAAGCCTGATTCTCTGCTATGACATGAAGACTGATTCTCTGTTACGGGACCTCTCTCCTCTGTCTGGGTGCTCGGGCCTAAATATGTGACAGTGGCCTGTTCCAGTGGTGGGTGACGTGAAGCCTGATTCTCTGCTATGACATGAAGACTGATTCTCTGCTGACATGAAGCCAGATTCTCTGTTACGGGACCTCTCTCCTCTGTCTGGGTGCCGGGGCCTAAATATTTGACAGTGGCCTGTTCCAGTGGTGGGTGACGTGAAGCCTGATTCTCTGCTATGACATGAAGACTGATTCTCTGCTGACATGAAGCCAGATTCTCTGTTACGGGACCTCTCTCCTCTGCCTGGGTGCCTGGGCCTAAATATGTGACAGTGGCCTGTTCCAGTGGTGGGTGACGTGAAGCCTGATTCTCTGCTATGACATGAAGACTGATTCTCTGCTGACATGAAGCCAGATTCTCTGTTACGGGACCTCTCTCCTCTGTCTGGGTGCCGGGGCCTAAATATGTGACAGTGGCCTGTTCCAGTGGTGGGTGACGTGAAGCCTGATTCTCTGCTATGACATGAAGACTGATTCTCTGCTGACATGAAGCCAGATTCTCTGTTACGGGACCTCTCTCCTCTGCCTGGGTGCCTGGGCCTAAATATGTGACAGTGGCCTGTTCCAGTGGTGGGTGACGTGAAGCCTGATTCTCTGCTATGACATGAAGACCGATTCTCTGCTGACATGAAGCCAGATTCTCTGTTACGGGACCTCTCTCCTCTGTCTGGGTGCCGGGGCCTAAATATGTGACAGTGGCCTGTTCCAGTGGTGGGTGACGTGAAGCCTGATTCTCTGCTATGACATGAAGACTGATTCTCTGCTGACATGAAGCCAGATTCTCTGTTACGGGACCTCTCTCCTCTGCCTGGGTGCCTGGGCCTAAATATGTGACAGTGGCCTGTTCCAGTGGTGGGTGACGTGAAGCCTGATTCTCTGCTATGACATGAAGACTGATTCTCTGCTGACGTGAAGCCAGATTCTCTGCTATGGGACCTCTGTCCGATTGATATTGGTTAATTTTTATTTTTTTTATTTTAATTTTAATTCCTTTCCCTATCCACATTTGTTTGCAGGGGATTTACCTACATGTTGCTGCCTTTTGCAGCCCTCTAGCTCTTTCCTGGGCTGTTTTACAGCCTTTTTAGTGCCGAAAAGTTTGGGTCCCCATTGACTTCAATGGGGTTCGGGTTCCGGACGAAGTTCGGGTCGGGTTCGGATCCCGAACCCGAACATTTCCGGGAAGTTCGGCCGAACTTCTCGAACCCGAACATCCAGGTGTTCGCTCAACTCTAGTTGTGGTATATTTGGATGATATGCTAATTTATTCTCCTGTTATGAAGACCCATCAGGATCACGTAAGACAGGTGTTACATATCCTAAGAGAGAATAAATTGTATGCTAAGATGGAGGTGTGTATTTGCAGTTCAGGAAGTGCAATTCCTGGGTTATCTACTCTCATCCTCAGGTTTTCAGATAGATCCTGAGAAGGTCCATGCTGTGCTGGACTGGGATCGTCCTGAAAATTTGAAAGCCCTTATGCGGTTTTTGGGGTTCACCAGCTACTACCGTAAATTAATTCTGAACTACTCGACTGTGGTTAAACCTTTAATGGACTTGACTAGGAAAGGTTTCGATATCTCAGTCAGGTCGGATGCGGCATTACAAGCCTTTTCAGTGGTGAAGGAGTGTTTTGCTTCTGCCCCTATACTGGTGTAATCGGATGTGTCACAGCCGTTCATTGTGGAAGTTGACACATCCGAGGTTCGGGTAAGAGTGGTCCTGTCGCAGGGTCCTTCACCTAGTGAATGGTGTCCATGCGCATTGTTCTCTAAGAAACTCTCAGCCGCTGAAAAAAATTATGACGTGGGTAATAGGGAATTGCTGGCCATTAAGTTGGCTTTTAAAGAATGGCGTCATTGGTTGGAAGGAGCAATTCATCCTATTACGGTGCTCACTGATCACAAAAATTTAGCTTACTTGGAGTGAGCTAAACGTCTGAACCCAAGACAGGCCAGATGGTCATTGTTTTTTTACCAGATTTAATTTCATTGTCACCTATCGCCCTGGAGTTTAGAATATCAAGGCTAATGCCTTGTCACGTAACTTTCCTGGAGGAGGTGATTTGGAAGATCCTGGCCCAATATTGTCCAAAGGGGTAGTAATATCCGCCCTATACCCTGACCTTGAGGCAGAGGTGTTGGAGGCCCAGGGAGAAGCACCGGATTCTTGCCCTTCGGGGAAGTTGTTTGTTCCTTCTGAGCTATGTCACAAGGTGTTCAAGGAACATTACTGTACTGTTCTCACAGGACACCCAGGGACCAGATCTACTGTCAATGTCATATCTCGTAGATTCTGGTGTCCAGGTTTATGCAAGTGTGTTGAGGACTATGTGTCAGCTTGTAGTACTTGTGCACGTGCTAAGGTGACACATACCCAGCCTTCCTGATATTTACTTCCGCTGCCCATTTTTTCTAGACCATGGACTCATTTATCAATGGATTTTATCACAGATTTACCAAATTCTTCGGGGAAAACTGTGATTCTGGTGGTTGTTGATCGCTTTAGTAAGATGGTGCATTTTATAGCTTTACCAGGTCTTCCCAATGCTAAAACTATTGCACAGGTGTTTGTCGATAACATCGTGAAACTACATGGTATTCCCTCTGATGTGGTGTCTGATAGAGGGACTCAGTTTGTTTCCAAGTTCTGGAAGGCATTCTGTACTCGTCTGGGGGTACAATTGTCCTTCTCTTTGGCCTTTCACCCTCAGTCGAACGGACAGACTGAACGCACGAACCAGAATTTGGAGACCTACTTGAGATGTTTTGTCTCAGAGAATCAAGAGGAGTGGTCTTCATTCTTGTCTTTCGCCGAATTTGCCATAAACAACCGTAGACCGTAATCTAAGTCGCCATTTTTTGGGGCATATGGGTTCCACCCGCAATTTGGCACATTTTCTGACACTGAGACTTCTGGTATACCTGAAGAGGAAATATTTTCTTCTTCTTTGTCAGCTATTTGGAAAAATCACTAAAATAAAGTGGCCTAAATGGGAGGAAATGGTCAAAAACCCCAAACACTGTAGCGTGTTTATAACCGGGAAGCAATTCCTCCGCATGTGGTTCATTGCTAGCAGCAATCCCCAGCAAAAAATGCATACAATGGAGGACGTCGGCAGTGGATCACATGCAATAGTGTGTGGATGAAAATATACAAATACATAAATCACTGCAAAAGGTGCACCACAATGATATGCAACTGACAATACTAGCTAATCATTCAGGCTGATGTTAAAAACTGAGACTTTAGCCAATGTATTCCAGCCAGGAACACAACGGAGCCCTCCCACACCACGCCTTGACAATTGTGTACAGATCCTTGCAATATGTGGCCGTGCATTATTATGCTGCAACATGAGGTGATGGTGATGGTCGTGGATGAATGGCACAACAATGGGCCTCAGGATCTCGTTACGGTATCTCTTCGCATTCAAAATGCCATCAATAAAATGCACCTGTGTTCGTTGCCCATAACATACGCCTGCCCATGCCATAACCCAACCTCCACCATGGGCCACGGGACTCATCCGTGAACAAAAACCTCTCCAATGTGCCAGATGCCATCGAATGTGAGCATTTGCCCACTCAAGTCGGTTACGACGACGAACTGCAGTCAGGTCCAGACCCCGATGAGGACAACGAGCATGCAGATGAACTTCCCTGAGACGGTTTCTGACAGTTTGTGCAGAACATGCTGGCTGTGGAGGTCCTGGGCTGGTGTGGTTAAACGTGGTCTGCGGTTGTAAGGCCAGTTGAATGTACTGCCAAATTCTCTGAAACGCCTTTGGAGACAGCTTATGGTAGAGAAATTAATATTCATTGCATGGGCAACAGCTCTGGTAGACTTTTCTGCAGTCAGCATTCCAATTGCACGCTCCCTCAAACGTTGCGACATCTGGTGCATTGTGCTGTGTGATCTAACTGCACATTTCAGAGTGGTCTTTTATTGTGGGCAGTCTAAGGCACACCTGTGCAATATTCATGCTGTCTAATCAGCACCTTGATATGCCACACCTGTGAGATGGGATGGATTATCTCGGCAAATGAGAAGTACTCACTAACACATATTTAGACAGATTTGTGAACCATATTTGACAGTAATGGGTCTTTTCTGTATGTAGAAAATGTTTCAGATCTTTGAGTTCAGCTCATGCAAAATGAGAACAAAACCGAAAGTGTTGTGTTTTGATTTTTGCTCAAAATATATATATATATATATATATATATATATATAAATATAAAGACAAAAAAAAAAAAGGACAAATAAACAGCAGCACTCCTTTGATGCCAGGTGCAAATCCCCAACTGTTCCTAGGACATGGAACGATGAATGTAGAGCGAAAGAAGTAAGGCAGCACTCCGGTCTTCTGGTGAATAGGTGAATACTTTATTACACCCAACAGCAATGCAGCATTTCAGCTCTCTCAATGGAGCCTTTGTCAATCTTATATATATTATATATATATATATATATATGCTATTTATCAAACTGGTGTAAAGTAGAACTGGCTTAGCTGCCCATAGCAACCAATCAGATTCCACCTTTCATTTTTCACAGCTTCATTGGTTGCTATGGGCGACTAAGCCTGTTTTCCTTTGAGCCAGTTTTGATAAATCTCCCCCACTGTGTACTTCTATGTGTACATAGCATTGTGTATCGTGTGTACTATACTAATCTGTGTGGGAAAAGTTACCGCTCACTGTGCAGACTGCCAACAATACTGTGGTCAGAAGAGAGTGCAGGAAGTGAAAAACATTAAATTGACACCCACTTATGAAAATGAATTTTTGGGGTTAACTTTTTCTGAGCAGTTAACAATGGCAAACTTACTTGATCTTCAGGCGGAGTCATCGGGTTGGACTGTGGTTTCCGATGCGAACAAGTTCGCAGTTCGGAACCCACAGTTCTATCCGATCAAGTCCCGTATGGCAGGTATGGACACATTTCAGGAGATTGTGGAGAGGCAACTGTTAGAGTTACATGCTGCACAAAAAAATGCCAGTAAAAAATGTAATGTCACAAAACCCCAAAAAATGGCAATTGATTCTCTGAACAATAGGGAGTACATAGTCGTCAAAATGGCGGATAAGGGGGGCGCAGTGGTGGTAATGGACTCAGTAGTGTATAAAGAACAGGTGCTGGATATACTCACTGACAGGTCCACCTATGTTAAATTAGACAAAAATCCTTTGGAAGGCTATCAAAAACAGTATTCATTAATTGTTAACAGAGGCAGAGATCTAGGTGTATTCAGCCAGAAAGAATGGGTTTACTTGTCAGTCAGCAATCCAGTCACCCCAATAATGCATGCACTGCCGAAAGTCCATAAAGGCGTGGTGCCCCATAGTGTCCGGAATAGGGTCACTCCTGGAAAGATTGGGAGAGTGGCTGGATTCGGTTTTACAACCTTTGGTAGTTAGAATACCAGGATATTTGAATGACACCAATGCGGTATTAAAAAGTTTTTTCCAGAAAAAATGGCAACCGGGTTTTGTCTGGGTTTCCACAGATGTCATCTCTCTTTACCCCTCCATCCCGCATACGGTGGCGCTGCTTTCATTAGAATATCATTTACATGAATATAGCAAGCATAAGGGGAAGGAGATTGAATTCATCTTGGAGGTCACCAAATACCTACTGTCACATAATTATTTTTCTTTTGATGGTAGTTATTATTTGCAGGTGCAAGGGGTGTCAATGGGGGCGAAATTCTCCCCCTCCTTGGCCAATTTAGTCATGGTGCCTGCCATACCCTCTTTCATGGAATATCTGAACAGTAATCCATATAACTTGAAATTTACCTATTACTCAGACCCCAGTACTGTTAATTTCTTGGATCTGACCCTAACGGGAATTGCATGTCAAATTATTGAGACGTCCACCTACCGTAAACCCATCTCAGGTAACACGATCTTAAGGGCGAATAGTCATCATCCAGCCCATGTAATTAAATCAATTCCAGTTGGAGAATTCATCAGGGCAAGAAGGAACTGTAGTTCTGAAAGCACCTTTGCCCAAGAATGTGATATTATTTCCTCTAGATTATGGGATCTGAGTTACTCTAGGTGGATGATCTCACGCGGCAAAAATATAGCTACTAGAAAAAACCGCAAAGATTTCCTCTGGAGAAAGAAAGAGTCCAATAAGGTTGAAAACATTGCCACCATGGTTTTAACGTATAGCCGACAATATGATAGAATTAAACATATTATAATGCAGAGTATTCCTACCTTATATGAAAATGAACAGATGTATAAGATATTGAAAGGAGGTATAAGAATAGTTCCAAGGAAAGCATCTACATTGTCGTCTATTATGTCCCCCTCCCTGTTTATTTCAAAACCAGCAAACAATAGCCGCACATGGTTAAACCATGTGGGCTTTGTCCGCTGTGGAGGACATCCATGCAAGACATGCAGGTATGTCACTCCCACTAAGGCTTTTCAGGACACTGACCATAGTTCTAGTTATGCTGTCAAATCTTATATTAATTGCAATAGCACAAATGTGATATATATTATTAAGTGCATACAATGTGATTTACTATACGTAGGAAGCACAACTAGAAAACTGAAAAATAGAATTTTAGAATATCTCAACTATGTCAGCAATGAATCCAGCATAAACGTATCAGGAGCGGCTAAACATTTCATAGAAAAGCATGATAGGAATGTCAGTATGTTTCAAGCTTTTGGCATTGAAAAGGTGAAAACTCCACCCAGAGGGGGACATACAGAACGCAAAGTCCGACAAAGGGAAGCGTATTGGACCTTTTGCCTAAAAACACGTTTCCCAAAAGGAATGAATTACAAAAAAGAGCTCATGTATTTTTATTAGCAGGATTCATGTCAAATGAAAATATAAAGCGTTTTGTTTTTTTTCTCTCTCTGTAGGCCTCTCCACACTCTCCTGAAGTTAGTGCATTTGGCTATGTTTGGCATGGAAACAATTGTGTGTTCACACATTGTGTTTTTTTCATTTATTATTAGAATGTTTTTGTATATGTCAAAAATTTTACCAATAAGACATTTGTTAGTCTATTTTATATATTTATACATGTATTTGTCACCTGGGTGGCGCACTATTCATTGAACACTGCAAATAATATGCCGGTCCCTGGCTGAGCCCAGTAGTACTACTTAATTATTCTACACCTGAGTTCTCTCTCCTCCTTTCAGGGTGGAGTCCGAACTCTGGGAGCATTTAAAACTGAGCGAGTCAGGGTCCAACATGGAGTCATGATTAAGAGCAGGTGTGCTCGAAACGCGTAGACGATCCTCTGCAGACCCACGTTAGGAGGTTGGGATTCTTTTGCTGCACAAACGAATTTTTTGTACCGTATTTAATAAAGGAACCAAAGAAAAATCTTCTAACTGAAAAGTGCTGGACGTGTTTATTGTCTAGGAAGTGAGAGCTGTCAGTAATAAGATCTACTGTATATCCTGCTTATAACACCATGGTTCTGGCTGTAGATCGCTGCACTAACATTATCAGCAGAAATATCTATTATGTCTACAAATAATGGACTTTCTACAGAATGGAAAGTGAGAAATAGATCTGCTGAGTACAGGCTGTAGCATACTGTAAGACTCACCATGCTGTGGATTGAAATGAAATCATACAAGTTCCAGCAGCCTATATGTAAGTGGCTGCTAGCTGTGCTGTGTAACAGGATGTGGGGGCGGGACAGCAGAGCTTGTGCTGGTGCATGTGAAATCCACAGGAACGCCCACAGAGCCTCACAGGAGATGACTGCTCTGAGCAAAACTCATAGCAGAGCATTTCTGAGAGCATGTGAAGCAAAGCTGATACCAGTAAACAAACAAGTGCAATTTTATTATGTGCTGCATTACGGTAAGATATGGGGTTATTGATTTTTGGTGAACAAAGGTGTCTTAACCACCTCCGGACCGCCTAACGCAGATTCGCGTTCCGGAGGTGGCAGCGCTGCGCACAATCACGCATATACGCGTCATCTCGCGAGACGCGAGATTTCCTGTGAACGCGCGCACACAGGCGCGCGCGCTCACAGGAACGGAAGGTAAGAGAGTTGATCTCCAGCCTGCCAGCGGCGATCGTTCGCTGGCAGGCTGGAGATGTGTTTTTTTTAACCCCTAACAGGTATATTAGACGCTGTTTTGATAACAGCGTCTAATATACCTGCTACCTGGTCCTCTGGTGGTCCCCTTTGTTTGGATCGACCACCAGAGGACACAGGTAGCTCAGTAATATGTTGCACCAAGCACCACTACACTACACCCCCCCCCCCCTGTCACTTATTAACCCCTTATTCACCCTTGATCACCCTTGATCACCCCTGATCACCCTATATAGACTCCCTGATCACCCCCCTGTCATTGATTACCCCCCTGTCATTGATCAACCCCCTGTAAAGCTCCATTCAGATGTCCGCATGATTTTTACGGATCCACTGATAGATGGATCGGATCCGCAAAACGCATATGGACGTCTGAATGGAGCCTTACAGGGGCGTGATCAATGACTGTGGTGATCACCCCATATAGACTCCCTGATCACCCCCCTGTCATTGATTACCCCCCTGTCATTGATCAACCCCCTGTAAAGCTCCATTCAGATGTCCGCATGATTTTTACGGATCCACTGATAGATGGATCGGATCCGCAAAACGCATACGGACGTCTGAATGGAGCCTTACAGGGGCGTGATCAATGACTGTGGTGATCACCCCATATAGACTCCCTGATCACCCCCCTGTCATTGATCACCCCCCCCTGTCATTGATCACCCCCCTGTCAGGCTGCATTCAGATGTCCGTATGATTTTTACAGATCCACGGATACATGGATCGGATCCGCAAAACACATACGGACATCTGAATGGAGCCTTACAGGGGGGTGATCAATGACAGGGGGGTGATCACCCCATATAGACTCTCTGATCCCCCCCCTGTCATTGATCACCCCCCCTGTCATTGATCACCCCCCTGTCATTGATCACCCCTCTGTAAGGCTCCATTCAGACATTTTTTTGGCCCAAGTTAGCGGAATTATTATTTTTTTTTCTTACAAAGTCTCATATTCCACTAACTTGTGTCAAAAAATTAAATCTCACATGAACTCACCATACCCCTCACGGAATCCAAATGCATAAAATTTTTTAGACATTTATATTCCAGACTTCTTCTCACGCTTTAGGGCCCCTAGAATGCCAGGGCAGTATAAATACCCCACATGTGACCCCATTTCGGAAAGAAGACACCCCCAGGTATTCCGTGAGGGGCATATTGAGTCCATGAAAGATTGAAATTTTTGTCCCAAGTTAGCGGAAAGGGAGACTTTGTGAGAAAAAAATAAAAAATATCAATTTCCGCTAACTTGTGCCAAAAAAAAAAAAATTCTATGAACTCGCCATGCCCCTCATTGAATACCTTGGGGTGTCTTCTTTCCAAAATGGGGTCACATGTGGGGTATTTATACTGCCCTGGCATTCTAGGGGCCCCAAAGCGTGAGAAGAAGTCTGGTATCCAAATGTCTAAAAATGCCCTCCTAAAAGGAATTTGGGCACCTTTGCGCATCTAGGCTGCAAAAAAGTGTCACACATCTGGTATCGCCGTACTCAGGAGAAGTTGGGGAATGTGTTTTGGGGTGTCATTTTACATATACCCATGCTGGGTGAGAGAAATATCTTGGTCAAATGCCAACTTTGTATGAAAAAATGGGAAAAGTTGTCTTTTGCCAAGATATTTCTCTCACCCAGCATGGGTATATGTAAAATGACACCCCAAAACACATTCCCCAACTTCTCCTGAATACGGCGATACCACATGTGTGACACTTTTTTGCAGCCTAGGTGGGCAAAGGGGCCCATATTCCAAAGAGCACCTTTAGGATTTCACAGGTCATTTACCTACTTACCACACATGGTAAAAGACAACTTTTACCATTTTTTTTATACAAAGTTGGCATTTGACCAAGATATTTATCTCACCCAGCATGGGTATATGTAAAATGACACCCCATAACACATTCCCCAACTTCTCCTGAATACGGAGATACCAGATGTGTGACACTTTTTTGCAGCCTAGGTGGGCAAAGGGGCCCATATTCCAAAGAGCACCTTTCGGATTTCACTGGCCATTTTTTACAGAATTTGATTTCAAACTCCTTACCACACATTTGGGCCCCTAGAATGCCAGGGCAGTATAACTACCCCACAAGTGACCCCATTTTGGAAAGAAGACATCCCAAGGTATTCGCTGATGGGCATAGTGAGTTCATGGAAGTTTTTATTTTTTGTCACAAGTTAGTGGAAAATGATGATGATTTTTTTTTTTTTTTCTTACAAAGTCTCATATTCCACTAACTTGTGACAAAAAATAAAAACTTCCATGAACTCACTATGCCCATCAGCGAATACCTTGGGGTGTCTTCTTTCCAAAATGGGGTCACTTGTGGGGTAGTTATACTGCCCTTGGCATTCTAGGGGCCCAAATGTGTGGTAAGGAGTTTGAAATCAAATTCTGTAAAAAATGACCAGTGAAATCCGAAAGGTGCTCTTTGGAATATGGGCCCCTTTGCCCACCTAGGCTGCAAAAAAGTGTCACACATCTGGTATCTCCGTATTTAGGAGAAGTTGGGGAATGTGTTTTGGGGTGTCATTTTACATATACCCATGCTGGGTGAGAGAAATATCTTGGCAAAAGACAACTTTTACCATTTTTTTTATACAAAGTTGTCTTTTGCCAAGATATTTCTCTCACCCAGCATGGGTATATGTAAAATGACACCCCAAAACACATTCCCCAACTTCTCCTGAGTACGGAGATACCAGATGTGTGACACTTTTTTGCAGCCTAGGTGGGCAAAGGGGCCCACATTCCAAAGAGCACCTTTCGGATTTCACCAGCCATTTTTTACACAATTTGATTTCAAACTCCTTACCACACATTTGGGCCCCTAGAATGCCAGGGCAGTATAACTACCACACAAATGACCCCATTTAGGAAAGAAGACATCCCAAGGTATTCGCTGATGGGCATAGTGAGTTCATGGAAGTTTTTATTTTTTGTCACAAGTTAGTGGAATATGAGACTTTGTAAAAAAAATCAAAAAAAATCATCATTTTCCGCTAACTTGTGACAAAAAATAAAAAGTTCTATGAACTCACTATGCCCATCAGCGAATACCTTAGGGTGTCTACTTTCCGAAATGGGGTCATTTGTGGGGTGTTTGTACTGTCTGGGCATTGTAGAACCTCAGGAAACATGACAGGTGCTCAGAAAGTCAGAGCTGCTTCAAAAAGCGGAAATTCACATTTTTGTACCATAGTTTGTAAACGCTATAACTTTTACCCAAACCATTTTTTTTTACCCAAACCTTTTTTTTTTTTATCAAAGACATGTAGAACAATAAATTTAGAGCAAAATTTATATATGGATCTCGTTTTTTTTGCAAAATTTTACAACTGAAAGTGAAAAGTGTCATTTTTTTCAAAAAAATCGTAAAATTTCGATTAACAACAAAAAAAGTTAAAATGTCAGCAGCAATGAAATACTACCAAATGAAAGCTCTATTAGTGAGAAGAAAAGGGGGTAAAATTCATTTGGGTGGTAAGTTGCATGACCGAGCAATAAATGGTGAAAGTAGTGTAGGTCAGAAGTGTAAAAAGTGGCCTGGTCTTTCAGGGTGTTTAAGCCCTAGGGGCTGAGGTGGTTAATATAAATAAGCTAAACAGCAGGGTTTTGTCAGTAAGTTGATATTTAACAAAAAAGTCCCATGTCTGAGACAAAAGTTGCAATTTACCACTGGAAATGTCGCAAATAAGCTTCAAAACACTGACGGATCCGGGGGGTGGGGGGCAATGAGTCAATTGTTCCCCCCCATGAGAATATAGTGAGAGAGAGGGCTTCCGATCGGCCATATACTCACATGATCCGATCATCCGAATCAAGTCACTGCGCAGAGCGCACTGACGTCACACGCTGCCTGCAGATTCACACCAGACCAGTCATTTCTGGTTTGCAGGCGCGTGGCCCGGCGGGAAGTGGAAGGAAGGAGCAGCTCCGAGCAGGAGGAACAGACTCAGTATCAGGACTCTCAGGAGCGCATCTGCACTGAGGTAGTGTCACTGTCAACTTGGTCTGAGACTGAGTCTGAAGACTTTTCTGTGGTCGGGGAATGGGGATTGCTGAAATTGAAAAGGCCGGGGGGAAGTTTGTTCATGGGGGGAGTAGTGGGGGACTGACTGTAATAACTAGGGTAATTAGGTACTACAGTCCTGATCAAAAGTTTAAGACCACTTGAAAAAATGGCAAAAAATCGTATTTAGCATGGCTGCATCCTAACAAGGTTCCAAGTAGAGCTTCAACATGCAACAAGAAGAAATGAGAGTGAGACAAAACATTTTTTGAGCATTCAATTTAATGAAAACAACGAATAAACTGAAACAGGCTGTTTTTCAGCTGATCAAAAGTTTAGGACCCCACCTCCAAAAAAAACTAAACCCCCCCCAAAACAGAAATCCAACTTCCAAACATGAACTCAGTAATGAGTAGCTCCGCCGTTGATGTTTATCACTTCAAAAATTTGTTTCGGCATGCTTGATGCAAGCGTTTCCATGAGGTGAGTGGGAACATTTCTCCAAGTGATGAAGACGGCCGCACGAAGGCCATCTACTGTCTGGAACTGTTGTCCATTTTTGTAAACTTCCCTTGCCATCCATCCCCAAAGGTTCTCAATTGGATTTAGATCAGGGGAACGCGCAGGATGGGCCAAAAGAGTGATGTTATTCTCCTGGAAGAGGGCATGTCCTGTGGGCATTGTGTACTGTAGTGTTGTCCTGTTGAAAAATCCAGTCGTTACCACACAGACGAGGACCCTCAGTCATGAGGAATGCTCTCTGCAACATCTGGACATAGCCAGCGGCCGTTTGACGCCCCTGCACTTCCAGAAGCTCCATTGTTCCACTGAAGGAAAAAGCACCCCAGACCATTATGGCACTGTGGCGCGTAGAAAACATCTCAGGTGGGATCTGCTTGTCATGCCAGTAACATTGGAAACCATCAGGACCATCAAGGTAAAAAAAATTCTCATCAGAGAATAAAATTTTCTTCCACCTTTGAATGTCCCATGTTTGGTGCTCTCTTGCAAAGTCCAAACGAGCAGTTCTGTGGCGTTCAAGGAGACGAGGTCTTTGAAGACGTTTTTTGTTTTGGAAGCCCTTCAGTCTCAGATGCCGTCTGATGGTTATGGGGCTGCAGTCAGCAGCAGTAAGGGCCTTAATTTGGGTCGAGGATCGTCAAGTGTCTTGACGGACAGCCAATTGGATCCTCCGGCTCAGTGCTGATGAAATTTTTATGGGTCTTCCACTTGACTTTTTTGTTCCATAACCCTCAGGATCATTTAAGAAATTCCAAATGACTGTCTTACTGCGTCCCACCTCAGCAGCGATGGCGCGCTGTGAGAGAACCTGCTTATTCAGTTCAACAACCCGACCACGTTCAAAAAGGGAGAGTTTTTTTTGCCTTTGCCATCACAACGTGTGACTACCTGACAGAAAATGACAATGAATCCACATCTTTGCACAGATTTGGCTTTTTAAAGGCATGTGGTCCTAAAATTTGGATCAGCTGAAAAAACAGCCTGTTTCAGTTCAATCGTTATTTTCAATTAATTGAATGCTCAAAAAATGTTTTGTCTCACTCTCATTTGTTCTTGTTGCATGTTGAAGCTCTACTTGGAACCTTGTTAAGATCAAACAATGTTCATATTCCTAGTCTCTTTTTTCACAATCTCTTGAAAATGTTGACTCATTTTATTTGGGCCGGAAAACCGTCCAGAATAGCCAGGTCAATACTTTTTTGCCCCAAACTAGAAGGAGGACTAGGGCTGCCAGACTTCCTTTCCTACCACAGAGCATCACATCTCCTTAGAATTGTAGACTGGTGTCGCCACAAAGCCTATAAACAATGGATCTCGGTCGAACAATCTTTTCTGTCTACTCCACTGCCTGCTACTCCATGGTTGGCCGTCCACATACCATTGGAGGCTCGCTTACACCCGACCATAGGCCCTTCCCTGAAGGTCTTTTCTACTATTCAAAATCACCCCAATATCTCCCCGTCCCCCTCTCCTATGTTTCCTCTCCTGGGTAATCCACAATTTCCCCCTGGGATGGAACACAGACCTTTTCGTGTTCCGGTGAATTGTAACAAATTCAGGGCCCATCATCTGATCGCTTCGAATTTGTGGCTCACCCCCCAACAAATCTCAGAGATGTCTGGTACCCCTAACATTAACCCCTGGCAGTCTCATCAACTTAAACATTTTATGGCCACTCTTCCTCCAGCAAGACAGACTTTGAGTTTCTATGCGACCAATCAGGTGTGTCAAGACGCACCCTTTCTCGAATGTACAACCTACTACTCAATCCAACCAATCAACCTCCTCCCAACTATATCACTCAATGGGAAACTGATCTAGATATGGCGCTTTCCTCGGAACAAAGATTAAGATTGTATACATGCATTCACAAAACATCTATTGCTAGCAATGTCCAAGAAGCTGGATTCAAACTTATGTCCCGTTGGTATAGGGTCCCTACTAGACCACTCCATTTTTCCGTAAATCTCGCCTTTATGTTGGCGTTGTGGCTCTGAGAGAGGCACTATCCTACACACATTCTGGAGCAGTTCTCATCTTTCGTTTTTTTGGGATTCGGTGTGGTCGATTACATCTAAATTCACCTCATAAACCCTCCCTAAGACGCCTGCTTTCTTCCTGCTCCATCAGTGCGAGATTCCCCTCTCCACTTATAAAAGATCTGTGGTTAGACATCTGGTAAACGCTGCAAGAGCTTGTATCCCGTGTCTCTGGAGGCAACCATCTGTTCCCTCTGTAACCATGTGGATCAACAAAATCCAGGAGACCATGAGAATGGAAGATCTCACCTCGTCATTAAGGTGCACTGAGAAGAGGTTTACTAAAACTTGGAGTCATTGGTTGGAATTCTATGACTCCGCAGAATGTAGATCACTTTTATCCCAGACGTGAGAACGAGGTTTGTTGTTATCTTTCCTCTACCTCCTTCCCCTCTCTCTCCCCCCCCATACCTTTCTCTTTAATATTTCATCCCTTCCCTTTCTTTCTTTTCCTTTTATACGTCTGTCTGTGATCCAGTTTCTTCAAATTGTTCCACATATGTCTGTGTGGTATCCCATTGGGTACTGTGTTTATTTGCCTAAACAATTGTCATTTGTTATATCTTCACTTTACTCTGTGAACTCTGTTCAATATCTGATTCATGACTTGTCTTGATTTTTGGTAATTGAAAATGACAAATCTTAAATAAAGAATTTACAAAAAAAAGATCAAACAATGTAAAATATGATTTTTTTGCCATTTTTCAAGTGGTCAAACTTTTTTTTGCTGAAAGGGGTTAATAAATACTGTAAATGGGGAACTGCTGAAAGGGGTTAATAACTATTGTGTAAGGCCTTTTACAGTAGTTTTTAACCTCTTTCAGCACTCCCCCATTCACAGTATTTATTAACCCCTCATAGGACTGCTGAAATGGGTTAATAAATACTGTGTGAAGGGGGGACTGGCTGGCTCCAGTTCACCCCCTGGCCCCTCCAGGACACCCCTGGTCCCTCCACAAGTTCTTCTATTTCCTCCCACCCATAACAGAGTCATCCACTGATCCCCATACAGTGTCATCCCCACAGATGCCCCAAATGTCTCCAAAACTGTTAAATAAAAAAGTTATATGTTGCTAAATGTCACCTATTTGTTTGTAATTTTTAAAATCCGCAATTTTGAAAGACAAATGTGACTGTTTTAAAATAAGGTTAGAGCTGTACGATAGGTTAAATAAAATAGTCTGTTTTATGAGCACCACATTATTTTCTGTCCGCCGCCACAAAACAATCTGGAAGTGCCCCTCCCGAGACCAGGCTCTGGATCCGCCACTGCTTCAAAAGTGCAAATATGTTTGAAAAGTTGCAAGTGCAGTCTGGCTGGGTTGGCTGAAATGGTGCATTTCAGTTTTAAAAAGTCACATTTCAGTGCTATTGGCATTAAAATGGCACAAATCGAGAGAAATAGGCGGATAATCATATTTATATTTAAAAAAGTTAAAAGTGGCGTGCGCCTTTTGATATATGAGGTGAAACAAATCACCACTTTTTATTTGTAATGTTTTTTGGCGCAAATAACGCCATTTTTGAAAACTGCCCCCTATTGGCATGTTTGTTGTGCAGTTTTTTATTAGTTTTTTAGTATGAATTTGATGCAGATTTGCTGCAAATCTCACCCTTCCATTGAAAAGGGTGAAATCCATACACAAAAAAAATCACAAAAATAACAACAAATAATAAACATGCTATGGATTTGAAAATCTGCATGGCAGGCGAATTTTCACAACTAAGAAAATAAAACAATATATACATGAGATTTGTCTAATCTCATACACTTTGCTAGTACTGTGTTATGCTGCTATTTTTTGAAATGAGAATCCGTGCAGAATGGTGGTGTCCCGGACACTAAGGAGGGACCCCCCTGGGATTAAGGTCATCCCTATGTTGTCCAATGGTTAGTTTTTGGCGGTAAAAATTCCCGCCTAAACTGTGTTGCCATCTCCGGGCAGATTGCCTGGGATGGCAAAAGGAATTTGATTGGGGTTGCCACCGCTTGGGCAATTCTGCCCTAGTGTGGCAACCTTTTTTTATTGGTCATGGTTTGACCAATGACAGGGTTGTTTTGTTATTTGTTTATTTTTTCCTGGTGACAGGGCTGTCATTGGTTAAGGCATTGGGCAGGAGGGTATAAATATGTGGGTTTTGACAGAAGCTGGGTTGTTACCTCATCTTGAAGAAAAGAAGATCATCACTGCCCCGCCCGCCCTGCCCTTTTTTATGATGTTTTTACAGTTTATGGGGTATGAGTTTTTTTTTATAAATCTTCATTTTGAGCTTGAGAGTATGGCTTAGCACATTTATTGTTTTTATAAAAGTTTAATTAACCCCTTCAGGACCCTACCATTTTTCACCTTAAGGACCAGGCCATTTTTTGCAAATCTGACATGTGTCACTTTATGTGGTGATAACTTTAAAACACTTTTACTTATCCAGGCCATTCTGAGACTGTTTTCTCGTCACATATTGTACTTCATGACAGTGATAAAATTGAGTAAAAAAAAAAATACCAAATTTACTAAACAAAATAAAAAATTAGCAAATTTTCAAATTTCTATTTCTCAACTTTTATAATAAATAGTAATACCTCCAAAAATAATTACTTTACATTCCCCATATGTCTACTTCATGTTTGGATCATTTTGTGAATGCCATTTTATTTTTTGGGGGCGTTAGAAGGCTTAGAAATTTTTCTTGAAATTTTTCAGAAAATTTCTAAAACCCACTTTTTCAGGACCAGTTCAGGTCTGAAGTCACTTTGCGAGGCTTACCTAATAGAAACCACCCAAAAATGACCCCATTTTAGAAACTACACCCCTCAAGGTATTCAAAACTGATTTTAAAAACTTTGTTAACCCTTTAGGTGTTCCACAAGAATTAATGGAAAATAGAGATAAAATGTCAAAATTTCACTTTTTTGGCAGATTTTCCATTTGAATCCATTTTTTCTTTTCTTTTCCAAGGGTTAACAGCCAGACAAAACTCAATATTTATGGCCCTGATTCTGTAGTTTACAGAAACACCCCATATGTGGTCGTAAACTGCTGTATGGGCACACAGCAGGGCACAGAAGGAAAGGAATGCCATACGGTTTTTGGAAGGCAGATTTTGCTGTTTTTTTGACACCATATCCCATTTGAAGCCTCCCTGATGCACCCTTAGGCCTCTTTCAGACGGGCGTTGCGGGAGAATGTGCGGGTGCGTTACGGGAACACCCGCGATTTTTCCGCGTGAGTGCAAAACATTGTAATGCGTTTTGCACTCGCGTGACAAAAATCACATGGTTATAAGGGAAAATAATAGCATTCTGAATACAGAATGCATAGTTAAATAGCGCTGGAGGGGTTAAATTAATAATAATAATAATTTAACTCACCTTAGTCCACTTGATCGAGGAGCCCGCATTTCCTTCTGTCTCCTTTGCTGAACAGGACCTGTGGTGACATCACTGTGGTCATCACATGATCCATCACATGATCCATCACCATGGTAAAAGATCATGTGATGACCGGAGTGACGTCACCACAGGTCCTGTTCAGCAAAGGAGACAGAAGGAGATGCCGGGCTGCGCGAGCAAGTGGATTAAGGTGAGTTAAATTAAAAATTTTATTTTTTAACCCCTCCAGCGCTATTTAACTATGCATTCTGTATTCAGAATGCTATTATTTTCCCTTATAACCATGTTATAAGGGAAAATAATAATGATCGGGTCTCCATCCCGATCGTCTCCTAGCAACCGTGCGTGAAAATCGCACCACTTCCTTGCTTGCGGATGCTTGCGATTTTCACGCAACCCCATTCACTTCTATGGGGCCTGCGTTGCGTGAAAAACGCAGAATATAGAGCATGCCGCGATTTTCACGCAACGCACAAGTGATGCGTGAAAATCACTGCTCATGTGAACAGCCCCATAGAAATGAATGGGTCAGTATTCAGTGCGGGTGCAATGCGTTCAACTCACGCATCGCATCCGCGTGGAATACTCGCCCGTGTGAAAGGGGGCTTAGAGTAGAAACTCCCCAAAAGTTACCCCATTTTAGAAACTACACCCCTCAAGGTATACAAAACTGATTTTACAAACTTTGTTAACCCTTTAGGTGTTCCACAAGAATTAATGAAAAATAGAGATGAAATTTCAGAATTTCACTTTTTTGGCAGATTTTCCATTTTAATTCTTTTTTCCAGTTACAAAGCAAGGGTTAACAGCCAAACAAAACTCAATATTTATGGCCCTGATTCTGTAGTTTACAGAAGCACCCCATATGTGGTCGTAAACTGCTATACGGGCATACGGCATTGCGTAGAAGGAAAGGAACGCCATACGGTTTTTGGAAGGCAGATTTTGCTGGACTGTTTTTTTAACACCATATCCCATTTGAAGCCCCCCTAATGCACCCCTAGATTAGAAACTCCAAAAAAAGTGACCCCATTTTGGAAACTACGGGATAAGGTGGCAGTTTTGTTGGTACTATTTTAGGGTACATATGATTTTTGGTTGCTCGATATTACACTTTTTGTGAGGCAAGGTAATAGCTGTTTTGGCACCGTTTGAATTTTTTATTATTTACAACATTCATCTGACCAGTTAGATCATGTGGTATTTTTATAGAGCAGGTTGTTACAAAAGCGACAATACCAAATATGACAACTTTTTTTGGTTGTTTGTTTCAGTTTTACATAACAAAGCATTTTTGAAAAAAAAATATTCTTTTAGTGTCTTCACATTCTGAAAGCCGTAGTTTTATAAATTTTTTGGGCGACTGTCTTGTGTAGGGGCTCATTTTTTTCCGGATGAGATGACAGTTTGATTGGTACTATTATAGGGTGCATATGACTTTTTGATCGCTTGCTATTGCACATTTTGAGATGTAAGGTGACAAAAAATTGCTTTTTTCACACCGTTTCTATTTTATTAGGGGTAAGGTCATGTGATATTTTTATAGAGCAGGTTATTATGATAGCGGTGATACCCAATATGTCTACTTTTTTTTATTTATGTAAGTTTTACACAATGATTTCATTTTTTAAACAAAAAAAATCATGTTTTAGTGTCTCCATAGTGTCATGCTCCACTCTGACGATGTGCGGAGGTCGGTCAGGATTGCAGCACGAGTTTAGTGTTTGTTTTGGAGCCGTGCTGGATCCGCCTCTCATCAGGTGCACTGGGTGGGGTCATTAGTTTAAAGGGCTCACCAGCCCAGTGCTCTGAGCGGATTATACAAATCATTGTGGTCTTGGAAGCTAGGAAGGAAGGTTCTCTGTCTGTTCCAGCTCAGAGAGATAAGTGTGATTTCTGGTTTAGTTATTTTGTGTCATCTTTTCCATCCAGGTTCTGTGCGAGCAGGCTGCTCCTATTTCCCCTCTTCACCATCTTAGGTAAGTTAGGGTTTTGTCAGCCCAGGCACGGGGACACCTCATACCTACCTTAAAGGTCTTCAGGTGGGCTGAGCAGTGCAGGGAAAGAGGTCAGGGATTAGCGAGGAGGTGACCCTTCCCCTGTCTCTCGCCCAGAGCCTGGTTGGTAGGTTTTCTGTTATTCTGAGTGCACGCCCGCCGTGACACATAGTCTGAGAGCCATAGTTTTTTCAGTTTTTGGGGGATTATCTTAGGTAGGGTATCATATTTGCGGGATGAGATGACGGTTTGATTGGCACTATTTTGGGGTGTGTATGACTTTTTGATCGCTTGCTATTACACTTTTTGTGATGTAAGGTGACAAAAAATAGCTTTTTTCACACCGTTTTTATTTTTATTTTTTACGGTGTTCATCTGAGGGGTTAGTTCATGTGATATGTTTATAGAGCCGGTTGATACAGACGCAGCAATACCTAATATGTCTACTTTTCTTTTTTTTCCTATTTTTTACAAATTTTGTTTTACTTTATTTGGGGAAAATAATGTTTTTTAACTTGAAACTTTTAATTTTTGGGGGGGAAATCTTTATTTTTTAAACTTTTTTTTCACTTTATTTTTTGTCCCACTTTGGGACTTCAACTTTTGGGGGTCTGATCCCCTTTACAATGCATTCCAATGCTTCTGTATTGGAATGCATTGGCTGTAAGTGTGTATTACTCATACAGCTTCCTGCCTGTGAGATCCAGGGGACTGGATCTCACAGGCTCTCCACCGGAAGGCAGCCCCGATGCCTAAGGAAGGCATCGCGCTGCCTTCCATGCCATCGGGTCCCCGTCACAGCAGCATGGGGACCCGATGGCAGCTCCGATCCCCGCCCGACATCGCATGTGCCGCGGTCAGCGCTGACCGCGGCACATGAAGGGTTAATGCGCTGGCATCAGTGATTTCACTGATGCTGACGCATGCAGCAGGGGTCCGGCTATCAGTGACTGCCGGACCCCTGCTGCGGATCGGGCGGGTGCAGCTTCTGCACCCTCCCGATCCCCATGAAGTACATATAAGTCACAGGTCTTTAAGTCCCGGAAAGAAATGACGTACATGTACGTCATGAGTCCTTAAGGGTTTAAATATATTTATATTGAGTTATGAATGTTACTTATTAAATTAATAAAGGTTGTGGCCAGTTTATGAAAAAAATGTATTCCAAACAAAATAATTGGTTTCAGTGCTTTTATTTAAATTTAATGTTATTGTAAGTGGGTATGACTTTTTATCCCCAAAACACACATAATCCGTAATGTGTGCAGGCACCCTTAGGGCTCATGCACATGAACGTGTTTTCTTTCCGCGTGTGTTCTGTTTTTTTTTGCAAAAAAACTGAAGTTACTCCCTGTGCATTTTGTTTCCGTATGTCCGTTCCACAAAAAAATAGAACATGTCCTATTACTGTCTGCATTACGTAAAAGGATAGGACTGTTCTATTAGGGGCCAGCTGTTCTGTTCCGCAAAATACGGAATGGACACGGACGTTATCAGGATATTTTGCTGATCTGTATTTTGCGGACCGCAAAATACATACGGTCGTCTGCATGAGCCCTTAGGCATATTTTGTTGCAGAAATTTTCTGCTACTGAAAATCAATTAGATTCATTTGATTGGGGTTGTTATGGTGGTAAGCACATGGATTTCTACAAAAATCATTCAGGTGAATGGAACTGATTTTCAATTCTGGAAAATTTCTGCAACAAAATCTGCCATGTCACAGATGACACACTTAAAATCTCAACCATGTCGCCAAATGGTGTAAAATAAAAAATGAAGGTATACTTACCTCAATCTCCAGGTATATTCTCTGCACCGCTAGTCAAGTCCTCTTGCATCTGCTTGCTTAGAGTTTGCAGCAGTGATGTGAAGGTGTACAGCACATCATCGTTGCAGGCAACTGTTGTCCTGTTTTTTCATTTCACATTATTTGGCAGCATGTCTGAGATTTTTAATTAGCTCAGAAAATCCCTTAAAAATCTAACATTTTTTCCCCATAAAGTTGTTTAAGGCCTTCTTTGCACTTTTTTGGGGAAAAATATATATTTTTTAGTTTGTACTGTTTTGTGTATTTCAAATGCAGTTAAAACTACTGCTTAATGGGGTTTTACAGCCTGTTTATATTAATGATCTATCTTATTGGCGGCGATCCGACACCTGACACCCCCGCCGATCAGTTGTTGGAAGAGGAGGGTGCCCTCCATGCAAGCGATGCTTCCTCTTCATTACACTGCTCTTCATCTGCACTGTAGCAGTAACTCCATTCAAGTGAATGGAGCATGTACTTGTAATTACACTGCACTAGGGTTGAGCGAACCCGAACTGTAAAGTTCAGGTTCGTACCGAACTTTAGGATTTTTGGACCCCGGACCCCGAACATTTCAGTAAAAGTTCGGGTACGGGTTCGGTGTTCGGCACTTTCTTGGCACTTTTTGAAAGGCTGCAGAGCAGCCAATCAACAAGCGTTTAACTCTGTGCCCTTAGAAGCCATCACAGCCATGCCTACTAATGGCATGGCTGTGATTGGCCAGTGCAGCATGTGACCCAGCCTATATATAAGCTGGAGTCACGTATCGCTGCACGTCACTCTGCTGTGCTTAGTGTAGGGAGAGGATGCTGCTGGTGATTTCAGGGAGAGAATAGGAAAGAATCTTTATTTAGAATTGCAATCTAACTCAGCGATCTACATACATTTAGTTGTGTGGGTGCAGGGCACAATCTTTTTACCCTGCCCTGAGCCCAGTGACAGAAAAAAATGACTTTTATCCGTCAGTTAGTTAGGTGGGCAGCGACGGCCATTTTATGCAAGCTCAGTGCACCAGCACTGCATCTGAGTGTGACGGTCACATACACTACACACAGGTAAGAGGATAGTGACCACTGCGCTTCACCCTCACCAGGGCCGTCTTTAATATTGATTGGACCCTGGGCAAAAATTTACTTGGGCCCCCTGGATCACACCTTCCCACACCTTAGCAGGCAATCACGCCCTCCACCACAACACACACACAAAAAATCCACACATCTGGTAGAGTACAGTGATATGAATACTTCCAGTTCTGAAGACTCCAGCGGCTCAGGATCAGTGCTCTGGGCAGCTGGGCTCAGGCTGGAAGTGGGCACCGCTCTGCAGGAAGGAGACCGGGGTTCGGCTTGCCCTAGTGTTACAGTGCACCCCAGCACAGTATGCAGTATAGCACCCTATAGTATACAGCACCCCACAGTATGCAGTATAGCACCCTATAGTATACAGCACCACACAGTATGCAGTATAGCACCCCACACTATACAGTACCCCACAGTATATAGTAGAGCAGTATAGCAGCCCACAGTATACAACACCCCACAGTATAAAACACCTCACAGTATACAGTAGAGCAGTATAGCACCTCACCGTATACAGCACCCCAAACTATACACAATACAGCACCCCACACTATACAGTACAGCAGTATAGCACTCCACACTATACAGCTCCCCACAGTATACACTATACAGGGCCCCCCCACAGTATACAGGCCCCCACACAGTATACAGGCCCCCGCACAGTATACAGGCTCCCACACAGTATACAGCCCCCCACACAGTATACAGGCCCCCCACACAGTATACAGGCCCCCCACACAGTATACAGGCCCCCCACAGTATACAGGCCCCCCACAGTATACAGGCCCCCCACAGTATACCGGCCCCCCACAGTATACGGCCCCCCACAGTATACAGGCCCCCACAGTATACAGGCCCCCCCCCACAGTATATAGGCCACCACAGTATACAGCCCCCCACACAGTATACAGCCCCCCACACAGTATACAGCCCCCCACAGTATATAGGCCCCCCACAGTATACAGCCCCCCACACTATACAGGCCCCCACACTATACAGCACCCCACTATACAGTAGTTTACAGTATATTAGTATAACAGGCCCTGTCACCTTTTTCTGATGTAATCTTCAAAAAAAAAAGCCAAACTTCTCCTGCAACACTCCTGATAGGACCTGTGATGACCTCATAGCCATGTGACCAGTAATATTGCTAGGTTACTGGTCACATGGTGATGATGTCATCTAAGGTCCTAGATCACACTCACAGCTCTCACAGACACAGTTCGCTGGCTGGACTCAGTGCCGGCAGGCATTGCATAGTATGGCAGCACCCCCTGTGTAGCTGACAGCCTGACACCCGGGACAGTGGCTAGCAGGGCTCAAGGGGCAGCTGCCTTGGGCCCCCCAGGAGCAACTGGGCCCAGGGCAGCTGCCCCTTTTGCCCCTTGGTAAAGACGGCCCTGACCCTCCCCCCTGGCCCTGCCTACTTGCCTCGCAAGTCCTAATGACAGGGGACAACTAGATGGCATTCCCTAACTTAGGATACGTGCTGGGAAGACAGACAATTAGAATTAACAGGCAACCTGTGGCCAGCAGGCTGCCTGTATTTATAGTGGGGTCTGAGGGTCATGTGACGTGGCCAGCTGTCACGGATGTATTAGGGGAGAACACCAAAAGACAACAAGACGGAAGGGAAAAGACACTAGGCCTCACCGCTAGGGAAGGAAAGGGGTCACCACCTATGAAACCCTGCTCCTGGCCCTAACTCCTATCCATATGGGCACCTCTTGATGGTAGAGATGCCCATACACGGGAACCTAGAAAACCCTGGTGGCCCTCAGATGCCCTAGACTTATGACAGGGCAGAGACAACCCGCTCCTTCCCTGGTGAAGGAACCAGTGTCTCACTGAGGCCTAGTAAACAACAGAGGGTGGGGGGAGGAATACAAAACGTCACATGACCGTCAGACAGACAAGTCGAGCACCGAGTGATCAGCTCTGCACTCAAGGCAGACCTAGGAGCAGGGAGCCTCCCAGCTAGCAAAGCTGCCCTGGGAACGAGGCCAAACACAGATCCTCGCTCCCGAAGCTAAGCAGCAGGTCTGCAGCTGATGGGAGACCGAGTGCGCCTTTGGCGCCCCGTGACAGTACTCCCCCATTTACGAGGGGCCACTGGACCCAAGACTTCAGGCGATGGCCTTTCAGGGTGTTCTAAATGAAATTTTCAAACAAGTCTAGGAGCATGAACCTCCCTGGCGGGTACCCAAGATCTCTCTTCGGGGCCATACCCCTTCCAGTGAATCAGGTACTGTAAGGAATTACGCACTCTCCTGACATCTACTATCTTAGACACCACATACTCGACAGCATCACTAACAAGAACTGGCGGAGGCGAGGCTTTCAACGGTACAAGAGGTTCAAAATACTTTTTAAGTAGAGATTTATGAAATACATTATGAATGTGGAACGACTCGGGCAGCTCCAACTTAAACGATACCGGATTAATCACCTCCGTGATCTTATACGGTCCAATAAAACGAGGAGCAAATTTTCTAGAAGCTACCTTGAGAGATAGATTCTTGGAGGACAACCATACTTTATCCCCAACCTGAAAATTCATCCCCTTGGAACGTCTCCTATCGGCCTTGAGTTTTTGAGAACTTTGAGCCTTTTCTAGGTTCGATTGAACCCGGGCCCAAACTGTGCACAGTTCGGAGGAGAGTTTATCCGCTTCAGGGTTAGAGGAGGAGACGAACGACCCAGAATGAAAATGGGGATGAAAACCATGGTTACAAAAGAAAGGGGAGACCCCAGCAGAAGAATTAACACGGTTATTCAAAGCAAATTCAGCCAACGGAAGGTATTTAACCCATAATTGCTGGTCATCAGCAACATACGACCTCAGGAATTGTTCCACAGACTGATTAAGGCATTCAGTCTACCCATTACTCTCAGGGTGGTAGGCGGAGGAAAAAGACAACGAAATCTGACATCTTTGACAGAAAGCCCTCCAAAACTTGGACACAAACTGCAAACCCCTGTCAGATACAATATTTTCCAGGATACCATGTAATCGTACAATTTCTTTCACAAAAATAGACGCCAGGGTCTTGGCATTCGGGAGTTTAGACAGAGGAATGAAATAAACCATCTTGCTAAACCTATCGACCACTACCCAAACCACAGTCTTACCCTCCGCCGGCGGCAGGTCAGTAATAAAGTCCATCAAGATATGGGACCAGGGTCTACTGGGAATGGTTAAGGGTCGTAGGTTACCAGCAGGGCGAGTCCTAGGTGTCTTAGACCTAGCACAAACCTCACAGGCTGAAACGTAGAACTTGAGATCCCTAAATAGAGTGGGCCACCAATAAGATCTAGAAACCAGCTCTCTAGTGCCCTCAAAACCAGGATGTCCACAAAAGGCAGAATCATGACACTCACCCAACAGCTGGAGACGAAATTGTATGGGGACAAACAACTTATCTGTTGGGGTGGTTGCCGGTGCCAGATGTTGTTCAACCTTAATGAGAGCCGAGATATCTTGGGTTAAGGCTGCTACGAAGATATTTGCTGGTAGGATGGATTCAGGCGGTGCCTCTGTAGGCTGAAAAGCATGGAAGCTCCGAGATAATGCATCAGCCTTCACGTTTTTACTTCCAGGCCTGAAAGTAATGGAGAATTCAAAACGAGTAAAAAAAACTGTGCCCATCTAGCCTGACGGGGATTCAACCTCTTAGCAGATTCGAGAAACATAAGGTTCTTATGGTCAGTGACAACAGTTACACAATGCCTTGCCCCCTCCAGAAAATGCCTCCACTCCTCAAATGCCCACTTAATGGCCAGCAACTCCCGATTCCCTATGTCGTAGTTTCTCTCAGTGGAAGAAAATTTTCTGGAAAAGAATGCACACGGTCTCAGGTTAGTTAGACTAGCAGGACCTTGTGAAAGGACTGCTCCTGCGCCGTCCTCAGACGCATCCACCTCCACAATAAAAGGTCTCTCCTGATCTGGCTGGATCAGAATGGGAGCGCTACTGAATGCCTTTTTTTGTGTTTCAAACGAAGTAATGGCCTCAGTAGACCAGTTCTCCAAATCCGCCCCTTTCTTAGTAAGGTCGGTCAACGGTTTAGCAATTACTGAAAAATTCTTAATAAATTTACGGTAGTAATTGGCAAAACCTAAGAACCATTGTAAGGCCTTTAAGGATGAAGGCCTTACCCATTCCTTAATAGCTAGTACCTTACCAGGATCCATCTTGAAGGCGTAAGGGGTCAGGACATGCCCTAGAAACAGTATCTCCTGTACACCAAAGACACATTTTCTCTTGTTTAGCGGACAACTGATTCTCCCTCAACACCTCTAATAATTGTCTAACATGAGACACATGAGATTTGAAATCAGGAGAAAATATCAAAATGTTGTCAAGATAGACAATGACAAATTTACCTAAAAACTCTCTAAGAATATCATTCATAAAGTTTTGGAACACAGCTGGGGCATTGCTGAGTCCAAAAGGCATAACCTGATATTTAAAGTGTCCTGCCGGAGTATTGAACGCCGTCTTCTATTCATCTCCCTCCTTGATTCGGATTAGATTATATGCCCCTTTCAGGTCAATCTTAGAAAACCAGGTTGCCCCCAGTACCTGGTTAAATAAATCCGGAATCAATGGGAGAGAGTATCTATTCTGGATAGTGATCTTATTCAATTTCCGGTAATCGATACAAGGCCTAAGAAAAACCCTGCTCCCATAGGAGATACAGAAGGTCTAATGTGCCCCTTACCGAGGCTTTCCTTAATATAATCCTCCATGGCCTTGCGATTCTACTGAGATCCCAGCTTGTACCACAGACAAGCACGAGTCACACTTAGGTCCCCATTTCACCAACTCCCCCCTGGACCAATCAATAGTGGGGTTGTGTAATCGGAGCCAAGGCAACCCTAGTACCACCTCGACTGGTAAGTTCTCCAGGACTAAGAGGGAACATTTCTCAGAGTGGCACACCCCCACGGTTAAAGAAATCTCTGAGGTACATGACCTCACCATACCACCCACCAGGGGAGTGGCGTCAATAGCCATGACATGGATAGGTGTAGGAAGAGAAAAAATTGGAATACCCAGTCTAATGGCGTACTCAGAGTCAATAAAACTGGCCGCTGAACCAGAGTCAATAAAGGCCTTACCCGGCCATTTATTAACCCCCAGAGATATTGTTATAGATACCAAAAGCTTACATTTCGTAATATCAGGGTGTACCTGGTCTTTAGGTTGCCTTGTCTTGGGAGACTTAACGAAGAGGGCCTTCTTAGGACACTGGTTGATCCAATGGTCAGGATCTCCGCAGTAAAAACACACTCCACGTCTGCGGCGCAGATTCTCTTGAGTCATGCCGAACTGCATAGGTTCTTTGGTAGAGACCTCAACATTGTTTCTGGGATAGACCTCAGGCTGGACCACCACCTGAGGAGAGAACTGTCGTTCCTGTCGTCTCTAACCCGTCGGTCAAGTCGGACTACAAGGGTCATCATCTCCTCTAGAGTCTCTGGAAGCTGATAACTCACTAGAAGATCCTTTAAGTTATCAGACAGACCTGACCTGAACTGACTCTTAAGTTCTGGTTCATTCCATCCTGAGGGAACACACCACCTTCTGAATTGGGTGCAATACTCCTCCACAGGTAGATCTCCCTGAACCAGAACCTTTAGAGCAGTCTCGGCTACCAGTGCCCTGTCTGGTTCATCATACAGGGTACCCAGGGCCTGAAAAAAAACTCCACTGATGTTAAACAACTGGCGTCAGCAAGTAAAGAAAATGAAATAAAAGTAGAGGGATGGCACTCAAAGCAATTGCGGTGTATGGAAAAAATATATAATTGAGGTGTATGGGAAAGAATACTATTTATTATGGAATAGCTGATAGTAAAAATACTGATAGTAAAATTATCAGGTATAATAAAATGTCTGTATATATCACACAAGCGGAAATAATATTCAATATAAAAAGTACATAGTAGTCAAATCATTGTAGAGATAAAAAGGATAAAAGATGAGGATGATTGGATGATAAATAATAAATAATAAATAATAATAATAATAAATGTCAATACAATGCAATCCTGCTGGAAAAAGACAGTTCAGTGCAATCCTGCTGAAAAAAGACAGTCCTATAGGTCTGTTGGGAAAAAAAAGTCTGATCTTATGTTGTAAAGACCAATGGCATCCTGATATAATATAATGTCATTTATGTGAAATCCTGTTGGAAAAGAAAAGTACTCCTGGTATAGGATGAGAGGCAGTCTTGTGGACCTGTTAGAAAAAAGGGGAGGTCCGGTTTCATATCATATATTTTGATAGAGAGATAGGGTAACCTGTTATAAACTGAAAGATAAATAACTTTCTGTAGAGGTTTTGTTTATGAATCCCAGAGTTTATGGGGTGGAGACAGACGAATCCGATTATGTTGTTGTTCACAGATCCAGTATTGGTATGCTGTAGAATGAAGACTGCTTTGTAAGCAGGTACATTACCCTCCTTGCGGCTGTTGATGAGCTGGTCAGCGGTTCCTGTCTGGGCGGCGGTATCCACGTGTGCCGTTCCCGCTCGCTGTCTGCTCCGGCCGTTGGTCGCTGCTGGGTGTCGTCACTTCCGGTGACGTCACCTGCGATCTCCCGCTCAGTGCTGTTTACATCTTGCCACGTGGAGGCTAGTGGCGGGAAATGCAAACTTTGCAGCTTCTTTAGGGGGAAAATCAGATGGATAGCTCCGGAGCTGGTCTATCGTTGTATAATCCTTCTGGTTGTTGCTAGCTAGATGAGATAGGCTTACTCAATGCCCCATACGCGTTTCAGAGCGTCTTGCTTCTTCATCAGTGGGAATGAGTAGCCTGTTTCTTTTTCAGAATATATATGTGCCTAATTGGATCCAATTAGTGGATATGGGAGTGGTCGAGGTTTTTTTCTGGATATAGGAGTGGTCAAAGATTTTTTTTGCTTTTCTTTAATTTTATTGACTGCTTCTTTTCTTTGGATCAGTAGTGTCATAAATCTTCAGGAGAATGGGTAATCCAACATAATGGATGGACAGTTTGTCAGATATCAAAGTAGAGGAAATATGAAATTGAAAATCTTGAATAAAATACTAAATAGAATAAATGAAATACAAGGATAGTAGCTGATATACTCAAAATATGAGTACTAAAATGGATGGATAGGTCCCATGGGTTAGTGTGTACCCAGTCATAGAGTAAAAAGATAATGTGGTAGTACTAGTGGTTATGTTAGGCTGTTGTCATTTCTTTTCATTTTAATTTTTTCAGAGGTGATAATGTTTTCAAATGGAATGTTTTTTCAGCAGGATTGCACTGAACTGTCTTTTTCCAGCAGGATTGCATTGTATTGACATTTATTATTATTATTATTTATTATTTATCATCCAATCATCCTCATCTTTTATCCTTTTTATCTCTATAATGATTTGACTACTATGTACTTTTTATATTGAATATTATTTCCGCTTGTGTGATATATACAGACATTTTATTATACCTGATAATTTTACTATCAGTATTTTTACTATCAGCTATTCCATAATAAATAGTATTCTTTCCCATACACCTCAATTATATATTTTTTCCATACACCGCAATTGCTTTGAGTGCCATCCCTCTACTTTTATTTGTATTCCCCCACTACAAGCATTGGGTACGCTCTGTTCGGATTGAGCACCATATTCCATCCTCTTGTCAATAGAGAGCCGCCTCACTTTTATACTTTATCTATTGCACTTTACCCATTTGGCAGAGCTCCTATTCTCACTAAGATGGACATTTGGGACTGTATGGAGAAAAAATCAAAAACAATTGAAACCTACACATTTGACCTAACGGACGATCTTATCCCCATTAACCCTACAAACAGATCCAGTTCCGATACATTTAGAGAACTCGAAAAACTCTTACACAAACAACTCAGACAGGAATGGGAGATTAAATCCCTTAACCAATACCTACTAAAAGGACTAATATCAAAGGGACTAATGCTAACAAAAGATCCAGCAGACGACCTATATAGCGACGAGTTTAAACAAGAATGGGACAAGTTCTTACAAACCCAGTCAGGTATACTAATACAACTACTGTAATAATTAAAAGACGCTCCCAGATCCTAGAAGACACCAGATTACAAATTACAAAACTGAAAGGAATAATAGACAAAATACCAAAAGACAACTCCTTCAATGTATGGCAGGAAAGAATCTGCACAAGTCTAGATAATCTAGAAAAAACAATTATAACTAGAAAAAATAAAAAATTAAAACATAACACACAACAGAGTCATATGCACAATAGACCAAACAACCAGACCAATCATAGAGAATACACACCACATGTCCCCACTAAGCTAATGGAAATTCCCTTTGAAAGACAAGGAGAGAAACAAATCAGGAAAAATATCCAAGATCGATACAATATCCCAACCAACAATTACTTTGAATCACTCACTTCACCTCATTTTTTAGACCAAACCCCGCCCCATCACAGAACAAGGACACAACACCACCCACGCTCCCCACAAAGACACAAGAGAGCACCAACCCCGACCCACAAATACAACCTGAGACACAGGAACGAAGCACACAAAGAAAACCCACCCAGATCACATCGAGAAAGGACACCAAAGAACACTCCCCAACACCGCAGGGAACACCGAGAAGAGACCCCAACACACATCTCCCATCACCAACACCACCACACGAATCACCAGACAATGCCAGACCCACAAAGAGAATACCTACCCAGAACATTAGATTACAAAACACAAAGACAAGAAGGGGTAGACACAAGAAGAAAACAGAACAGATACCACAGGACCTAGACAATTCAATGAATATTATTGTCAATCTGAGCAATACCGAACTAAACGAGACACAACAGAAATTACTCAATAAGGGATTGAAATTTTCACCCACAGCCACAATGAATAAATTCAGTGCCTATATAGGAATAGAAAAATATGTAAGAAAACTTTGTTTGAAAAAATATTTTATTAAGAACCCCATACCCACAGACAATCCCCGACCCTCTATATTTAACCATACCGATTTGAAAATCAAATCAACCAAATACCCAAAACAAGAAATGGGAGACAACATAGCCACATTCCGAAAATGCTTAGAATCTGACATCAGGAAAATGAATCTTAATAAAACACACTATAATATAACCAAAAGAGAGATACATGCAATCAAACAGATACAATCAACCTTAAACCTGACCATAAGACCAGCAGACAAAGGTGGAGCAATTGTCCTACTAAACACAGAAGACTATATGTCAGAATGTAGGAGACAACTATCAGATCCACACACATATACCACCCTGAAAAAAGATCCCACTGACGACTTCTATAGAGAACTAGTAACTCTGACACAAACAGGCAAAGAAAAAGGTATCCTTAACGAACAGGAATTTACATTCATCACAAGTCCCCATAATAGAATTCCGGTATTCTATTGTCTACCAAAGATTCACAAACACCAAACTCACCCTCCAGGCAGACCAATTATTTCAGGAATCGGATCCCTCACCTCCAACCTCTCCCAGTACATAGACAGACTACTACAACCGACTGTCAAACTAATACCATCATATGTTAAAGACACCACAGACATTGTGAGGACAATTGAACAGATAAAATACCAAAACCACTGGCTACTCTGCACGATGGACGTCAACTCCCTCTACACTATTATTAACCATAACCACGGCACTGCCGCTCTAAGAGAACAATTGAAACACTACCAGACCCTACATATAGATCAAATTGATTTTTTAATAGAAGGAGTCTCCTTCATTTTAACCCACAATTATTTTATATTCGATTCAACATTTTATCTACAACAACGAGGGACCGCCATGGGTACCAGGTTCGCCCCCAGTTATGCCAACATTTTCATGGCCCAGTGAGAACATGACTTCATCACCCCACTACTGGGGACGAGCCTGGTACTATGGCGGAGATACATAGATGACATCTTTTTCATCTGGAGTGACACGAGGGTTAGTCTGGATACATTTTTAGAGAACATCAACACAAATGACAGAAATATAACATTGACAGCTAATATAAGCCAAACACAAGTAGAATTTCTTGACCTATTAATTAAAACAACTGAAAACAAACTACAATGCAGCAGATATCAGAAGCCAGTGATGAAAAATAATTTCATTCTACATTCCAGCTGCCATTTACCCAGCTGGCTATTAAACATCCCGACCAGCCAGTTCAGACGCCTGAAAAGAAATTGTACACTGGACAGCCAATTTGAAACAGAAGCGGACAATCTGAAGAAACAATTTCTAGCAAAAGATTATCCATTAATAACAATAGACAGATCTCTAGATAAAGTAAGAGCAATGGACAGAACAAAATTCTTTGACATCAGCAATGAAACCACTACAACTACAACCAAAAAAGAAGAAACCCCAAGATTAATTCTACCATACAATGCCCACTATAAAAAACTAGAGACAAGTATCCACAAACACTGGCACCACATCCTAAGTGACAAAACTATAGGCCAACTACTTCCAGATAAACCACAGATTACATATACCAGAGCTCCCAATTTAGGCCTACGCCTAGCACCAACAATCAGAAAAAATATGACCAAACCAAACCAAAGTTGGCTATCACTACAGGTTTTTTTTAGATGCGGGAAATGCAACAACTGCAAAATCACAAATTTTCCTAAAAAAACAACAACAGTCCAATCAACTAATAATACATACAAACATGAAATTCGGGAACACCTCTCCTGCCATTCCAATAGTGTCATCTATGTTCTACAATGCCCCTGTCTCAAACAATATGTAGGGCGCACAAAGAGATTACTCAAAACGAGAATATCTGAACACATCTCAAACATCAAAAAGGGTTACGAGCTGCATTCTGTTTCCAGACACTACAAAGAACACCATAACTGCGATCCATCATCACTCACCAATGTAGCCATAGAAAAAATTACACGCCAATGGAGAGGTGGTAACCACATAGCTGCCATGTCTAGGTCCGAATCTAGGAAAATATTCGAATTCAATACACTAATCCCGAAAGGCCTAAATGCAGAGATGGAAATCTTCGGCTTTCTATAAAAGAACTGAGATTTTGCTCTTGGCGGGGTGCCCCCCTTGGGAATTGGGGTCGTAGTCCGGCTGCTTACCAGCACTCCGACCCCTCTTCCCGGGTGGGCCCCTCCCCTTATACACTATCAAGTATCTACCTTCCATTTGAAAACATTATCACCTCTGAAAAAATTAAAATGAAAAGAAATGACAACAGCCTAACATAACCACTAGTACTACCACATTATCTTTTTACTCTATGACTGGGTACACACTAACCCATGGGACCTATCCATCCATTTTAGTACTCATATTTTGAGTATATCAGCTACTATCCTTGTATTTCATTTATTCTATTTAGTATTTTATTCAAGATTTTTAATTACATATTTCCTCTACTTTGATATCTGACAAACTGTCCATCCATTATGTTGGATTACCCATTCTCCTGAAGATTTATGACACTACTGATCCAAAGAAAAGAAGCAGTCAATAAAATTAAAGAAAAGCAAAAAAATCTTTGACCACTCCTATATCCAGAAAAAAACCTCGACCACTCCCATATCCACTAATTGGATCCAATTAGGCACATATATATTCTGAAAAAGAAACAGGCTACTCATTCCCACTGATGAAGGAGCAAGACGCTCTGAAACGCGTATGGGGCATTGAGTAAGCCTATCTCATCTAGCTAGCAACAACCAGAAGGATTATACAACGATAGACCAGCTCCGGAGCTATCCATCTGATTTTCCCCCTAAAGAAGCTGCAAAGTTTGCATTTCCCGCCACTAGCCTCCACGTGGCAAGCTGTAAACAGAACTGAGCGGGAGATCGCAGGTGACGTCACCGGAAGTGACGACACCCAGCAGCAACCAACGGCCGGAGCAGACAGCGAGCGGGAACGGCACACGTGGATACCGCCGCCCAGACAGGAACCGCTGACCAGCTCATCAACAGCCGCAAGGAGGGTAATGTACCTGCTTACAAAGCAGTCTTCATTCCACAGCATACCAATACTGGATCTGTGAACAACAACATAATCGGATTCGTCTGTCTCCACCCCATAAACTCTGGGATTCATAAACAAAACCTCTACAGAAAGTTATTTATCTTTCAGTTTATAACAGGTTACCCTATCTCTCTATCAAAATATATGATATGAAACCGGACCTCCCCTTTTTTCTAACAGGTCCACAAGACTGCCTCTCATCCTATACCAGGAGTACTTTTCTTTTCCAACAGGATTTCACATAAATGACATTATATTATATCAGGATGCCATTGGTCTTTACAACATAAGATCAGACTTTTTTTTCCCAACAGACCTATAGGACTGTCTTTTTTCAGCAGGATTGCACTGAACTGTCTTTTTCCAGCAGGATTGCATTGTATTGACATTTATTATTATTATTATTTATTATTTATTATTTATCATCCAATCATCCTCATCTTTTATCCTTTTTATCTCTACAATGATTTGACTACTATGTACTTTTTATATTGAATATTATTTCCGCTTGTGTGATATATACAGACATTTTATTATACCTGATAATTTTACTATCAGTATTTTTACTATCAGCTATTCCATAATAAATAGTATTCTTTCCCATACACCTCAATTATATATTTTTTCCATACACCGCAATTGCTTTGAGTGCCATCCCTCTACTTTTATTTGTATTCCCCCACTACAAGCGTTGGGTACGCTCTGTTCGGATTGAGCACCATATTCCATCCTCTTGTCAATAAAGAGCCGCCTCACTTTTATACTTTAAGTAAAGAAAATGCCCAGTCCTGGGGATCACCCTGTAACCGGGAAATGACAATGCCCACACGTTGACTCTCGGGGCCAGAGGATACGGGGCGCAAACGGAAAAAAAGTTTCCAATTTTCTTTAAAGGAAAGAAACTTCTTCTGATCTCCAGAAAAGGGCTCAGGAAGCTTAATCTGGGGCTCTAAATGCGGACTGGAGGCCTGAGGTACCTTGTCCTACTTTGTCCTAGCTCAAAAGAACAGAGTTTCTCCCCTAGCTCCTGCACCATCTGCGTCAGGTTAGAGACATGACCAGTCAGGGTCACCAGAGGATTCATGATACGGTGGTTAGGTTATGGCCTGTTAATCTGTGACGGTCACGTACACTACACACAGGGGGGAGGATAGTGACCACTGCGCTCCACCCTCACCCCTGGCCCTGCCAACTTGCCTTGCAAGTCCTAATGACAGGGGACAACTAGACGGCATTCCCTAACTTAGGATACGTGCTGGGAAGACAGAGAAGACAAATAACGGAATGTGAACGGACCGGGTCAATACCTAGAAAGCTACGCAGTACTAAGGAATGAACAGGGAATAGTCAGGAAAAGCCGAGGTCAAATACCAGGAGAGAAACGAAGTACAACAGGAGTCCGCAAAGAATCGTCAGGGAACAGGAGAGATGTGCAGTACAGGAGGAGCAGGCAAAGGATCGTCAGGGAACAGGATCAGGTAGTATTCAGTAGTCCAACAAATAGCCAGGAACCTATAATTAACAGGCAACCTGTGGCCAGCAGGCTGCCTGTATTTATATTGGGATCTGAGGGTCATGTGATGTGGCCAGCGTCACATGACCGACAGACAGACAAGTCGAGCACCGAGTGATCAGCTCGGCGCTCAGGTCAGACCTAGGAGCAGGGAGCCTCCAAGTTAGCAAAGCTGCCCTGGGAATGAGGCCAAACACAGATCATCGCTCTCGAAGCTAAGCAGCAGGTCTGCGGCTGATGGGAGACCGAGTGCGCCTTTGGCGCCCCGTGACACTGAGCTTTTGTGACATTGAAATCCAAGCTTGAAATACTGCACTAATAATCTGGTTTTAAAAAATCACCCTTTTTTGGCAATATATAACATCTGGTGCATTTGCAGGATTAGTCAGTGTGCAATTTAATCTAGAAATACAGCCATAATTTTCTGGGTTTTTAAAAACACACCTTTTAGCCAAAATACACAATTTTACAGCCCTTGCAGTATCAGCACGTGTGAAATTCAAGGGTTATATACAGCTTTCATATTCTTTTAGTAAAAAAAAACACTTTTTTGGCAATATTCAACATCTGGATTAGTCAGTGTGCAATTTAATCTAGAAATACAGCCATAATTTTCTGGGTTTTTAAAAACACACTTTTTAGCCAAAATACACAATTTTACAGCCCTTGCAGCATCAGCACGTGTGAAATTCAAGGGTTATATACAGCTTTCATATTCTTTTAGAATTTTTATTTTTTTTTCGCAATATCCTACATCTGGATTACTCAGAAATTCAAGGGTTATATACTGCTGTCATATTCAGTTATTAAACAAACACCCAGTTTGGCCAAAAAACTTAAATTGCGGCCTAGTCTGGATCAGTACGTGTGAGATACAGCCTTTACATACTGTGGTTCTATTCAGTTATTTGAAATACAGCCATTTTGGGCAAACAAATTTAATTGTGGCCTAGTCTGGATCAGTCGGTGTGAGATACACCATTTAGATACTGTGGTTATATTCTTCAATTAATAAAACACCCTTTTTTGGGCAAAATACACAATTTTTCTGGCCTTGCAGCATCACGCACAAGTGAAACCCCTTTCTCAGGTGCGAGTAGGTAACAGAACCTGCAGCAGTATTTGGTCGGGCCTAATGCGGCTCTACGAATGGTGAGAAATGAACAAGTACAGGCGATAGTAGATTGGGTTGCTGACAGTGCCTCCAGTTTCCTTCACATTGTCTCCCACCCAGTCTCCTGCTAAAAGATCAGAGTTGGCACCTGCAGCCGATGTCCATTAGTTTTTCACCTCACCCCCTTGCAAATCAGCCAAGCAGTCTGAGCCCCAAGTCATGCAGCAGTCTCTTCTACTTTTTGATGACTCTGTTAGCAGCGTTTCCCAGGGCCACCCACCTATCCCTGCCCCAGAAGTGGAAGAGATTGAGTGCACCGATGCCCAACAACTTATGTTTCAAGATGAGTACATGGGAGGACCATCGCAGCACGTCTCGGATGATGACGAAACATAGGTGCCAACTGCTGGGGCTTTCGAAAGTGTGCAGACCGACAAGGAGGGCAGGGGTGAAGACTGAGTGGAAGATGATGTGGAGGACGATGAGGTCCTCGACCCCACATGGAATCAAGGTCATGCATTTGACCTATGTAGTTCGGAGGAAGAGGCGGTGGTAGCACAGAGCCACCAGCACAGCAGAAGAGGGAGCAGGGTGCAAAGGCGGAGCGGGCGGCCGTCCTCTAGATAGTACGACTGCTGCTGCCCACCGCAGAAAGGGACCGAGCACACCAAAGCCAGCTCCAAGGAGTTCCCTGGCGTGGCAGTTCTTCAGACAATGTGCTGACGACAAGACACAAGTGGTTTGCACACTGTGCAATCAGAGCCTGAAACGAGGCATAAACGTTCTCAACCTGAGCACAACCTGCATGACCAGGCATTTAAGTGTTAAGCACGAGCTGCAGTGGAGTAGACACCTCACTTCTGCTGCAGTCTCGGCCTCTTCATCCACCTTTAGATTGACAGTGCCACCTGCCACCCCGCAAACAGAGGATCTGCCAGCAACACCACCACCTGGGTCACCAAGCATCTCCACAATGTCCCACAGAAGCGTTCAGCTCTCCATCTCCCAAACACTGGAGAGGAAGAATCCCCTTACCCACCCGCGATCCCTAGCCCTGAATGCCAGCATTTCTAAATTACTGGCCTTTGAAATGCTGTCATTCCGTCTGGTGGAGACGGATAGCTTTAAAGGCCTTATGGCGGTGGCTGTCCCACAGTACGTCGTGCCCAGCCGCCACTACTTTTCCAGGCGAGCCATCCCTTCCCTGCTCAACCAAGTAGGGGACAAAATCAGGTGTGCACTGCGCAACGCCATCTGTGGCAAGGTGCACCTGACTACGGATACGTGGACCAGTAAGAACGGTCAGGGCTGTTATATCTCCATAACAGCACACTGGATATACAGTCAGGTCCATAAATATTGGGACATCGACACAATTCTAAAATGTTGGGCTCTATACACCACCACAATGGATTTGAAATAAAACAAACAAGATGTGCTTTAATTGCAGACTGTCAGCTTTAATTTGAGGGTATTTACATCCAAATCAGGTGAACGGTGTTGGAATTACAACAGTTTGCATATGTGCCTGCCACTTGTTAAGGAACCAAAAGCAATGGGACATAATAATAATCCTAAAAAAAACTTTCACTTTTTAATACTTGGTTGCAAATCCTTTGCAGTCAATTACAGCCTGAAGTCTGGAACGCATAGACATCACCAGACGCTGGCTTTCATCCCTGGTGATGCTCTGCCAGGCCTCTACTGCAACTGTCTTCAGTTCCTGTTTGTTCTTGGGGCATTTTCCCTTTAGTTTTGTCTTCAGCAAGTGAAATGCATGCTCAATCGAATTCAGGTCAGGTGATTGACTTGGCCATTGCATAACATTCCACTTCTTTCCCTTAAAAAACTCTTTGGTTGCTTTTGCAGTATGCTTTGGGTCATTGTCCATCTGCACTGTGCGCCGTCCATTGAGTTATGAAGCATTTGGCTGAATATGAGCAGATAATATTGCCTGAAACACTTCAGAATTCATCCTGCTGCTTTTGTCAGCAGTCACATCATCAATAAATACAAGAGAACCAGTTCCATTGGCAGCCATACATGCCCATGCCATGACACTACCACCACCATGCTTCACTGATGAGGTGGCATGCTTAGGATCATGAGCAGTTCCTTTCCTTCTCCATATTCTTCTCTTCCCATCACTATGGTACAAGTTGATCTTGGTCTCATCTGTCCATAGGATGTTGTTCCAGAACTGTGAAGGTTTTTTTAGATGTCGTTTGGCAAACTCTAATCTGGCCTTCCTGTTTTTGAGGCTCACCAATGGTTTCCATCTTGTGGTGAATCCTCTGTATTCACTCTGGTGAAGTCTTCTCTTGATTGTTGACTTTGACACACATACACCTACCTCCTAGAGAGTGTTCTTGATCTGACCAACTGTTGTGAAGGGTGTTTTCTTTACCAGGGAAAGAATTCTTCGGTCATCCACCACAATTGTTTTCCGCAGTCTTCCAGGTCCTTTGGTGTTGCTGAGCTCACCGATGCGTTCCTTCTTTTTTAAGAATGTTCCAAACAGTTGTTTTGGCCACACCTAATGTTTTTGCTATTTCTATGATGGGTTTGTTTTGTTTTTTCAGCCTAATGATGGCTTGCTTCACTGATTGTGACAGCTCTTTGGATCTCATCTTGAGAGTTGACAGCAACAAATTCCAAATGCAAATAGCACACTTGAAATGAACTCTGGACCTTTTATTTGCTCATTGTAATTAGGATAATGAGGGAATAACACACACCTGGCCATGGAACAGCTGAGAAGCCAATTGTCCCATTACTTTTGGTTACTTAACAAGTGGGAGGCACATATGCAAACTGTTGTAATTCCTACACCGTTTACCTGATTTGGATGTAAATACCCTCAAATTAAAGCTGACAGTCTGCAGTTAAAGCACATCTAGTTAGTTTTAATTCAAATCCATTTGGTGGTGTATAGAGCCAAAAATGTTAGAATTGTGTCGATGTCCCAATATTTATGGACCTGACTGTATGCAGTGGCGGCTGGGCCTGAGGCGGATAGCAGTTTGGCGCATGTCCTTTCACCACCGAGGATTGCAGGGAGCTTCAGTTTGCCTCCTGTTGCTTCCTCCTCCTACTCCGCTTCCTCATCCTCTACCGGCTCCTCATCCGGTCAGCATAACACCTTCACCACCAACTTCAGCACAGCCAGGGGTAAACGACAGCAGGCAGTGACAAACCCCACATCTCGCAGGAGCTGTGGACGGGCCTTGAACAACAGACCGATGAGTGGTTGGTGCCAGTGAGCCTCAAGCCCGGCCTGGTGGTGTGCGATAATGGGCAAAATCTCGTAGCAGCTCTGGGACTAGCCGGTTTAACGCACATCCCTTGCCTGGCACATGTGCTGAATTTGGTGGTGCAGAGATTCCTTAAAAATTACCCCGATATGTAAGAGGTGCTGCATAAAGTGCGGGCCGTCTGTGTGCGCTTTCGTGTGCGTTCTCACCCTGCTGCTGCTCGCTTGTCAGCGCTGCAGCGTAACTTCGGCCTTCCCGCTCACCGCCTCATATGTGACGTGCCCACAAGTTGAAACTCCACCTTGCACATGCTGGCCAGACTGTGCGAGCAGCAGCAGGCGATAGTGGAGTTTCAGCTGCAGCACACATGGGTTAATCGCTCGGCGGAACAGTACCACTTCCCCACCAATGACTGGGCCTCCATGCGAGACCTATGTTCCTTGTTGCGCTGTTTCACCAACATGGCCAATGCCGATAACGCCGTTCTCAGCGTAACTATCCCACTTCTATGCCTCCTTGAAAAAATGCTGCTGGCGATAATGGAAGAGGAGGTGGCACAGGAGGAGGAAGAGGGATCATTTCGTAGGGTTTCCGGCCAGTAATTCACAAGTGGCTCCGAGGGTGGGTTCCTGCACCCACAAACGCCAGGTACACTATTGTCCAGCCAGGGCACAGTTCTGGAGGATGACGAGGTGGAGGATGAGGAGGAAGAGATGGAGGCGGAGGAACCATGTTCACAGCAGGGTGGCACCCAGACCAGCTCATGGCCATCACTGGTACGTGGCTGGGGGGATACAGAGGACACAGACGATACACCTCCCACACAGGACAGCTTTTTGTTGCCTCTGGGCAGCCTTGCACACATGAGCGATTACATGCTGCAGTGTCTCTGCAACGACCGCCGAGTTGCCCACATTCTAACTTGTGCTGATTACTGGGTGGCCCCGCTGCTAGATCCCCGTTACACTTTTGAGACAAGGGGCAGTGTAATGAAGAGGAAGTAGCGCTTGCATGGAGAGCCCCCCTCCTCTTCAAACAGCTGATCAGTGGGGGCAGCAGGTGTCGGACCCCCGCCAATCAGATAAGGATGACCTATACTTGACTTGGCCACTGGATTGTTAGTAATTGGCTACATAGAAATCCTCTTTTCTCTTGCTTCCTTTTTGCAAAAAGACAACTTCTACACCTACAAAGAAGGCTTCAACATCTACAAAGAGCCATAGCTAAAAAGCCTGCTTTAATACTTAAAAAGCCTGTAAGAGCAGTTAATGTTACACTTAGCGATAAAGAGTGAGAAACAAACTGCTTCTTATATTTGCCAAGTCCTAGATGTGCTGGATTGCTTTCATGCTTTGGGACAAAGCTACTTGAGTAGTGCAAATAACTGGTCAGGATCCATATTCTTCCCAGCAGGGTTAGAAAATAATTATATTTCATTCTGCCATTTATTTTTTTATTTATTTTTCTTCAACTGTTTAGTGTGGTTATAGCATCATCTAGTATTACACTTTGTTTTTCTTGTTACAAAGACTGCTGCATTGTAGGTGGTGCAAAGCATTGTGGGAGTGCAAAGCATCCTAGGAAAGAGAAGTCTCCAGTCACCAGGACACATCAGCAGAGCTGTCCTATGCATGTCTTCTTCTCAAACTCCACCATCCTTGTAAAAGCATATCTGGTGAGAGATCTACCTTTGTTTCAGGGATATTATGTTATAGAAACATAGAATGTGTCGGCAGATAAGAACCATTTGGCCCATCTAGTCTGACCAATATACTGAATACTATGAATAGCCCCTGGCCCTATCTTTTATGAAGGATGGCCTTATGCCTATCCCATGCATGCTTAAACTCCTTCACTGTATTTGCAGCTACCACTTCTGCAGGAAGGCTATTCCATGCATCCACTACTCTCTCAATAAAGTAATACTTCCTGATATTACTTTTAAACCTTTGCCCCTCTAATTTAAAACTATGTCCTCTTGTAGTAGTTTTTCTTATTTTAAATATTCTCTCCTCTTTTACCTTGTTGATTCCCATTATGTATTTAAAGGTTTCTATCATATCCCCTCTGTCTCATCTTTCTTCCAAACTATACATGTTAAGGTCCTTTAATCTTTCCTGGTAAGTTGTATCCTGCAATCCATGTACTAGTTTAGTAGCTCTTCTCTGAACTCTCTCCAAAGTATCAATATCCTTCTGGAGATATGGTCTCCAGTACTGCGCACAATTCTCCAAATGAGGTCTCACTAGTGCTCTGTAGAGCGGCATGAGCACCTCCCTCTTTCTACTGGTAATGCCTCTCCCTATACACCCAAGCATTCTGCTAGCATTTCCTGCTGCTCTATGACATTGTCTGCCTACCTTTAAGTCTTCTGAAATAATCACCCCTAAATCCCTTTCCTCAGATACCGAGGTTAGGACTGTATCACTGATTTTATATTCTGCTTTTTGGTTTTTACGCCCCAGGTGCATTATCTTGCACTTATCAACATAAAATTTTAGTTGCCAGATTTTTGACCACTCTAGTTTCTCTAAATCCTTTTCCATTTGGTTTATCCCTCCAGGAACATCAACCCTGTTACAAATCTTTGTGTCATCAGCAAAAAGACACACCTTACCATCGAGGCCTTCTGTAATTTCGCTGATAAAGATATTAAACAATATAGGTCCCAGAACAGATCCCTGAGGTACCCCACTGGTAACAAGACCATGGTTTAAGTATACTCCATTGACTACAACCCTCTGTTGTCTGTCCCTCAGCCACTGCCTAATCCATTCAACAATATGGGAGTCCAAGCACAAAGACTGCAATTTATTGATAAGCCTTCTATGTGGGACAGTATCAAAAGCCTTACTAAAGTCTAGATAAGCAATGTCTACTGCACCTCCGCCCTCTATTATTTTAGTCACCCAATCCAAAAAATCTATAAGATTAGTTTTACATGATCTCCCTGAAGTAAACCCATGCTGTTTTTCATCTTTCAATCCATGGGATTTTAGATGTTCCACAATCCTCTCCTTAAGTAAGGTTTCCATTAATTTCCCCACTATTGATGTCAGGCTTACTGGCCTATAGTTGCCCGATTCCTCCCTACTACCTTTCTTGTGAATTGGCACAACATTTGCTAATATCCAAACTTTTGGGATGACTCCTGTTACCAGTAATTGGTTAAATAAATCTGTTAATGGTTTTGCTAGTTCACCGCTAAGCTCTTTTAATAGCTTTGGGTGTATCCCATCAGGTCCCTGTGAATTATTTGTATTCATTTTAGACAGCTGACTTAGAACCTCTTCCTCTGTAAAGACACATGCATCAAAAGATTAATTAGTCTTCCTTCCTAACTGAGGTCCTTTTCCTTCATTTTCCTTTGTAAAAACTGAACAGAAGTATTCATTGAGGCAGTCAGCTAGTTCTTTATCTTCTTCCATATACCTTCCTTCTTTTGTTTTTAATTTGGTAATTCCTTGTTTTTGTTTCGTTTTTTCATTTATGTATCTGAAGAATGTCTTATCAGCTTTTTTCCCTGACTGAGCTAATTTCTCTTCTACCTGTGCTTTAGAACCTCTTATAACTTGCTTGGCCTCTCTCTGCCTAATCTTATAAATTTGCCTGTCCTCATTTGCCTGTCCTCATTTAGTTTTTTTTTGAATTACTAAATGCTATCTTTTTGTTTTTAATGATTTTGGCCACTTCTGCTGAGTACCATAGTGTTCTCTTCCTTTTTTTGCTTTTACTGACAAGCCTAATGAAATTATCTGGTAAAAATATAGAGTTCGGACCGCGCATATCATCAAGGCCAGTATGCAAAAATTTTTCTTTCTTCCTTCTCCCTTTTGAAAGAGAACCGAGGGCTGCAAATACCCTATATATGGATATCCTGCAACTAATAAAAGTTAAGATAGTGTAAATCCGTATGGTTAGGTGACCTGCACTGCACAGATTATACTTACACAGCACTATGTGAACCAAGGCGTGTATATAATCCCTCCGTAGCTAGTTGTTCTTATTTTGACGGAGATCCACGTTCTCATGCAATACCGCAGGATCTACACACAGACTTAATTCAGATATGCCCCAGGTGAATCTGCTGTTTTTTTCTTTCGATTTCTTTTCCTAGAGGTTTCTGTGACTACAAGTGGCTTCTGCAATAGTGAAGCTCCGTTGGTGTTTGGTTAAAAAAATTTATTTGCACATACTCACAAACACGCTCTTTAAAATTGGCATATAAAAATCCCAGCGTCTTAAACTTTTGCCCGACCCGGGTTTCACTCCTTGAGCTTCGTCATGTGCACACTTCATCTTTCCCTCCCCCTTCTTTTTATTTGGTAGGCTGGAGTTAATCAAGCATCAGATGTGCTACTCCAGACCACTTGCCTTTTACTGCTTTAACCCTATACTTGTATCACCTAATCCTCAGGGGAAAAAACGGATGCTATTAGGTCCCAATTCACATGGACATAATTGTTCTATCAGTTTTGTATTCTAGTTTAGCACAGCTTGCAGGTCAAAGTCTACATTCAGACCTCCTGGTTGTAATGTACCTAATTCATATATCCACTTGCTCTCTTTTTTATAAATTTTTTCCAAAAAGCTTCCTCCCCTCCAATGGTTTTGTACAGATTCTACCCCCATAAACTTTAGGCCTTCTGGATTTTTTTGGTGACATTTTTTATAATGGGCCGATACGCCATGACTTTCAAGTCCTTTTTTGATGTTTCTTATGTGCTCCTGCACGCGGACCTTAAGGGGTCTAATGGTCTGTCCTACATACTGGAGGCCACAAGGGCACTCCAGTACATATACAACCCCTTTACTGTGACATGTCATCTCACCCACTAGTTCTAACTGTTTGTCTTTGATGGTACTCTTAATTATAGTGCTATTTTGTGACCTTTCTGTTCTTTTTCTATTTTTGCAAGCAATGCAAAAACTACACCAGTTAAAACTGTTTTTTGTTTTTTTATTTATATTTTTATTTTTATCTTCCAGTCGGTTAGCACTATGTACTAATTTATTTTGTAAATTGGGTGCTTTTTTATAGATGACTAGCGGTTGTTCAGGAATCACAGGTCCCAGTACTGGGTCATTTTTTAAAATCTACCAGTTTTTTTTTATTGCGTTTTTCAGTTCCCCAGAGCACTGTGTGAACTGGGTTATAAATGAAAAATGAAAATCCATGGTCCTTTTCGATGTTTTTGGTTTATTCGGGGTTCCCTCTCGTTGTTTAATTACATCTTTTATACATCTGTCCAAGTTGTCGTTCTCATATCCTTTTTCCAAAAAACTTTCTTTTATTACATTACTCTGCTTTTTAAAGATAGCTAGATCAGTGCAGTTTCGGTGGATTCTCTGGACCTGTCCCTTCGGTATATTATGCAACCAAGGGGCATAATGGCAGCTCGTTAGATCTATGTACCCGTTGACATCTGTGGGTTTGAAAAAGGTCTTAGTTTTGAGCTGTCCCTCTTCAACATATATAGTCAGGTCCAAAAAATCCACAGAGACCGCACTGACCATGCTAGTGAAACTTAGGTTCCATTCTTCATTCTCCAATCCTGCGATAAAGGCCTCCAGCTGTTTTTTTTCCTCCTCCCATATCACCAAGCAGTCGTCTATATACCTTTTCCAGGTTTTTAGAGTACCACTTTTTTTGGATTTTTTTATCTTGGGGTCAATATATTGTTTCTCCCACATGGTCATAAAAATATTAGCAAAACTGGGGGCGAATTTCGCCCCCATCGCCGTTCCAACCTTCTGTAAGTAGTATTGGCCCTTAAACCAAAAATAATTATGTTCTAAACAGAATTCAACACAGCGTACTATGAAGTCCGCTTGTGTCTTGATCATATCAGGGTCATTGTACAGGGTTTCTCGTATTGCTTGTAATCCTAATTTTTTGGGTATAATAGTATACAAGGAGGACACGTCGATGGTAGCCATCCACGTGTTCTCCCCAATCCCCTGCAATTCTTTTATTATTTTAACCACACTACCGCTGTCCTTCAGATAAGAAGGTGCCAGTGGTACATATTTTTGTAAAAAATTATCTATATACTCCGTAGTTCTACTAGTGAGGGAATTAATCCCTGACACTATAGGTCTACCGGGGGGATTTGTAGCACTTTTGTGAATTTTCGGTAGTATATAGATAATTGGGGTCATCGGTTCCTTTATGTTCAAATATTCCATTTCCTTTTTATTAAGTATGCCTTTGTCACCTCCATATTTGACCAAAGCTTGTAATTTGTTTTTGTATTCTGGGAGGGGGTCTTTTTTCAACACAGCGTAGGTCTTGATGTCACTCAGCTGTCTCAGGACCTCAGATTCATAATCCTCAACATTCATAACCACTACCCCCCCCCCCCCCTTTGTCTGCAGGCTTTATTATTATATCCTGATTATCCTGTAACATTTTTAATGTATCTCTTTCTTTTTTGGTTAAGTTACCTCCTTTCTTTTTAGATTCAATTTTTTCCAATTCATTCAGGATACTTCTTTTAATTTCGTATGTGTATATTCTTGCTTCTGCTCTGCATTATTTTGGTTATTAGTTGGTTCCTTCCCTACAAAAAATTTTGCTATGTTTAGCTTTCTAATATATTTGTGGATGTCCACAAAGGCATCAAATTTATTTAAACTTTTAGATGGCGCAAATTTCAGGGAAATAGGGTGAGACCAACCCAAAATGGAGATGAACCAAAAGTTGTAACGCAGGAAGAGAGGCAGTTAGATCAACAGAATTTTCCACATGGTTAGGTGACCTGCACTGCACAGATTATACTTACACAGCACTATGTCAACCAAGGCGTGTATATAATCCCTCCGTAGCTAGTTGTTCTTATTTTGACGGAGATCCACGTTCTCATGCAATACCGCAGGATCTACACACAGACTTAATTCAGATATACCCCAGGTGAATCTGCTGTTTTTTTCAGCAAAAATTGTTTGCATACTGGCCTTGATGATATGCGCGGTCCGAACTCTATATTTTTACCTGTTTAAAGCGTGATTGACCCCACAACACTTTTCGGACCTGCGGCACAGCATTGTTGCGGACTGGTGATTAATTTCTTTTATAATGCAATTATCTGTTGCCTTCAATAGTGCCACTTTTAAGTAGTCCCATTTCTCCTGGACTCCATTGAAACTGTTCCAATCTGATAGGGACTTGTATACCACTAATCTAATTTTAGAAAAGTCAATTTTTCTAAAATCTAAAACTTTTTTTTTGGTGTGACTCAGTCACTGTACTTATAGTAAACCACACTAACTGGTGATCACTAGATCCCAAGCTTTCCCCTACAGTAATATCAGATACCAAATTCCCATTTGTGAATACTAAATCTAAAATGGCCTCCTTTCGGGTTGGCTCCTCAACTACTTGCTGTAGAGATAATCCCAGAAGGGAATTTAGAATATTTGTACTCCTGGCAGAACTAGCTATTTTGGTTTTCCAGTTTCCAGTAATCAGGAAGATTAAAGTCTCCCATAATGATACCCTCCCCTTTCAATGTCATTTTAGCTACTTCCTCAACAAGTAGATCATCACACTGTGTGAACGTGTATGAAGACAGAACAATCCATGTGTAAGCCTTTGTTAGAGTTTATATATCCGAGGAAGGCCAAGCAAAAGTTGTTAGAGACATTTCTCCAGATAAGCATATACAGTCGTGGCCAAAAGTTTTGAGAATTACATAAATATTGGAAATTGGAAAAGTTGCTGCTTAAGTTTTTATAATAGCAATTTGCATATACACCAGAATGTTATGAAGAGTGATCAGATGAGTTGCATAGTCCTTCTTTGCCATGAAAATTAACTTAATCCCAAAAAAATATTTCCACTGCATTTCATTGCTTTCATTGCATTAAAGGACCTGCTGAGATCATTTCAGTAATCATCTTGTTAACTCAGGTGAGAATGTTGACTAGCACAAGGCTGGAGATCATTATGTCAGGCTGAATGGGTTAAAATGGCAGACTTGACATGTTAAAAGGAGGGTGATGCTTGAAATCATTGTTCTTCCATTGTTAACCATGGTGGCCTGCAAAGAAACGCGTGCAGCCATCATTGCGTTGCATAAAAATGGCTTCACAGGCAAGGATATTGTGGCTACTAAGATTGCACCTCAATCAACAATTTATAGGATCATCAAGAACTTCAAGGAAAAAGGTTAAATTCTTGTTAAGAAGTCTTCAGGGCGTCCAAGAAAGTCCAGCAAGCGCCAGGATCGTCTCCTAAAGAGGATTCAGCTGCGGGATCGGAGTGCCACCAGTGCAGAGCTTGCTCAGGAATGGCAGCAGGCAGGTGTGAGCGCATCTGCATGCACAGTGAGGCGAAGACTTTTGGAAGATGGCCTGGTGTCAAGAAGGGCAGCAAAGAAGCCACTTCTCTCCAAAAAAAACATCAGGGACAGATTGATCTTCTGCAGAAAGTATGGTGAATGGACTGCTGAGGACTGGGGCAAAATCATATTCTCCGATGAAGCCTCTTTCCGATTGTTTGGGGCATCTGGAAAAAGGCTTGTCTGGAGAAGAAAAGGTGAGCGCTACCATCAGTCCTGTGTCATGCCAACAGTAAAGCATCCTGAGACCATTCATGTGTGGGGTTGCTTCCCATCCAAGGGAGTGGGCTCACTCACAATTTTTCCCAAAAACACAGCCATGAATAAAGAATGGTACCAAAACACCCTCCAACAGCAACTTCTTCCAACAATCCAACAACAGTTTGGTGAAGAACAATGCATTTTCCAGCACGATGGAGCACCGTGCCATAAGGCAAAAGTGATAACTAAGTGGCTCGGGGACCAAAACGTTGACATTTTGGGTCCATGGCCTGGAAACTCCCCAGATCTTAATCCCATTGAAAACTTGTGGTCAATCCTCAAGAGGCGGGTGGACAAACAAAAACCCACTAATTCTGACAAACTCCAAGAAGTGATTATGAAAGAATGGGTTGCTATCAGTCAGGAATTGGCCCAGAAGTTGATTGAGAGCATGCCCAGTCGAATTGCAGAGGTCCTGAAAAAGAAGGGTCAACACTGCAAATACTGACTCTTTGCATAAATGTCATGTAATTGTCGATAAAAGCCTTTGAAACGTATGAAGTGTGTGTAATTATATTTCACTACATCACAGAAACAACTGAAACAAAGATCTAAAAGCAGTTTGGCAGCAAACTTTGTGAAAACTAATATTTGTGTCATTCTCAAAACTTTTGGCCACGACTGTACAGTGCTCTTGTTGATGCTACAGATGATGCAACATGCATTTGATGAGATTTCCAATCAAGAGATAATTATGAGGATCCCATCCAAGTCTACTACCAGGCAGATCTACAGGAGAGTGAGAAAGATGTCATTCTTGAAAGGGGTCTCTAGGGTGTTGGTCTAATCAAAGGGAATCACCAGGTACTTAAAGTTGCCACCTTGGGAATTAAAAGCTGGCTTCCATTCATCACCCTCACAGATTCAAATTAAATTGTACGCCCCTTTAAGCTTTAGTCTAGAGAAAATCCTCAGAAGTCATGGGCAATAGGTATTTGTTTTTAACTGTTTAGGACATAGTAGTTGATTATAGGGGTGCAAGGTACCATAATTTTTCTCTAAGAATAGGAAACCTGCTGCAGATATGCATATAAATCCCCTTTCAAGAATCTCATTAATGTGCTGGGACAAAGCTTCTGTCTCAAGGAAATGCAAGAGGTTGACCCTAACCCTGCAGGGAGTAGAACCAGGGGTCAAGTGTATGGCACAATCTTAAGGCCTATGTAGATGTAAAGTTTCTCTCCATTGCTTGCTGAAGACATTCACTTATTCAGCATAAGGCTTAGGAAGACCATTAAAATATGATTCTGGAAACCGGGTTGGAGGATGATGAAAAATAGGCAGACAAGAGTGGCAGGAATCTCCACTGTACCCAGAATTCTATTGTATGACACTTAAAGGGGTTCTGCACTTTCATTTAACTGATGATCTATCCTCTGGATAGATCATCAGCTTCTGATCGGCGGGGGTCATACACCCGGGACCCCCGCCGATCAGCTGTTTGAGAAGGCAGCGGCGCTCTAGCAGCGCCGCGGCCTTCTAGCAGCGCCGCGGCCTTCTCACTGTTTACCGCCGGGCCGCCGGCCCACTGACGTCACGACTAGTATCAACTAGCGTGGGCGCGGCTAAGCTCTGTTCACTTGAATGGAGCTTAGCCGCGCCCACACTATTTGATACTAGTCGTGACGTCAGTGGGCCGGCGGCCCGGCGGTAAACAGTGAGAAGGTCGTGGCGCTGCTGGAGCGCAGCTGCCTTCTCAAACAGCTGATCGGCAGGGATCCCGGGTGTCGGAGGATAGATCATCAGTTAAATGAAAGTGCAGAACCCCTTTAAATTATTCTGAATCCATGAAAGTCCTAAGAAGAGGAGGCTGATCAACCACTGCAAGACACAAAAGGAAATGTACTCTTGACGAAGTGCCTCTACTGCCTAGTTAATGCGGCTATCCCATGAGTAATGTGAAAATTTAATTCATACATAATCTAGTACATGACAACCTCTTTCTAACAAAACTATACCAGCCCTGTACCTCACATGGATCCAGAAGATCTCCCCATTCATTGCTCCAATTATTCTTCTAGATTTGTTTCAAGCTGTCAGCTTAGGGGACGTGTCTTTTCTCAGGGCTGTGTCCTTTCTTCTGCAGCTGGTGGCAGTTAAAGGAATGAACTGAGCATGTGCATCTGTCTCAGTGAGCAGAGAAAAATTTGAAAACAGTGAACAAAGCAGTTAGATGAAGAGCAAACAGCAGGTTGTGTTGTACAGATAGATTTCATTGAATAACTCAGCTGCTATAATACATTTTTAATTACACGCCGTTACAAAAGTATTCAGATCCAGGTCCTGGTTTGAAAATGGTAGAATATTTTTCATGGGATAATCCCTTTAAGGAATTGTTGACCTGGTGGATGACTTCAGGGTAGACTTCCCTATTGATACCTGCAATAGAGAGCAGTTTCTCCTTATAAACTTGATAATGGGAATGAAGGATTGGTGTATGAAGTTTCCAGCAGATCACAAATCTACGAAGGCTTGTACTAGGACCTTTACTTAGGGTAGCCTCTCTTACTTGTCCTATGCCGTTGAGTTATCTGGCTCAAAGGACAGTTTTCCAAAAAATGGCCCTTGTCCTCTCAATAGAAGCATGGATTGTTATTACACCTGTGTCAAAGCTGATTGGTAAGCTTGATCCTTTCTACCAGCATAGGTTTCTCATGTGTAAAAGATACTAAAGTTTACAGCGGTTTCTGAAAAGCAAGTACTACTTAGTTATCTAGCGGACTTAACCAGTCTCTCTCTTACAACCTAATATCAAACTGATTTGAGAGAGAAATGCATTCACCGAAAGAGGAAGGAAGGTCACAGCCAGCTAACTCATCTTTAATAACATAAAACAACTTCTAAGAATGTCGCTACTAGTGCTTCGTTGTTCCAGCTGATCTCAGAAGTTAGGGTTCGAAACTGGTGTATTGGCCCAGATTAGAGGTTCCCTGGCATAACTGAAGCAAACAAGAAGCTACTGAGGAGGATCAGTTGGTTTTTCAAAAAAATCATTTAAATGTCTTAAAAAATAACTGCAGGTGAGGCATGATTGGGTAATTCTGCCCCAAAAAGTGGGGACAACAGGGAGATAATACAGTACTGTCAAAAGTTTTAGGTGTGAGAAAATGCTGCAAAGTAAAAATACTTTCAAAGATAGAAGTGGTAGTTTATTTTTCTCAAGTAACAAAAAATGAATGAACAAAAGAAATAAAAATCAAATTAATTTTTGGTGTAACCAATCCTTTGTCTTCAAAACAGCAGCAATTCTTCTAGGTACACTTGCACACAGTTTTTGAAGGAAACCAGTAGGGAGGTTGTTCCAAACATCTTGGTGAACTGACCACAGATCTTCTGTATATGTAGGCTTGCTCAAATATTTTTGTCCCTCCATGTAATTCCAGACAGACTCGATGATGTTGAGATCAGGAGTAGGTGGGGGCTATATAATCACTTTCAGGACTCTTTGTTCTTCTTTACTCTGAAATTAATTAGAAATTAATGGGTCCGGATTCAGTGCGGGTGTAATGCGTTCACCTCACATATTGCACCCGGGTGGAAATCTTGCCCGTGTGAAAGAGGCCTAAGACTTGCAGAGAGCTCCCCAACTAGTACAACTATTCAGTCTGTGGTATAGGCACACCATATTTCTTTTGATGGAGGGGTTAAAAATAAATAAATAATAATTTAACTCACCTTAATCCACTTGTTCGCGCAGCTCGGCTTCTCTTCTTTCTTCTTCTTTGAGGAAAAGGACATGTGGTGAAATCACTGCGCTCATCACATGGTCCGTCACATGATCCATCACCATGGTGATGTATCATGTGACGGACCATGTGATTTGCGCAGTGACGTCACCACAGGTCCTTTTCCACAAAGAAGAAGAAAGAAGAGGAGCTGGGCTGCGCGACCAAGTGGATTAAGGTGAGTTAAATTATTTTTAATTTTTTTTAACCCCTCCATCACTATTTTACTTAGCATTCTGTATTAAGAATGCTATTATTTTCCCTTATAACCATGTTATAAGGGAAAATAATAAAATCTACACAACACCTAACCCAAACCCGAACTTCTGTGAAGAAGTCCGGGTTCGAGTTTGGGTACCAAACATGCTAATTTTTCTCACGCGCGTGCAAAACGCATTAAAATGTTTTGCACTCGCGCAGAAAAATCGCGCATTTTACCCCGAAGCACCCGCATCTTATCCGGCCCAAATCCGTGACACCCATGTGAAAGAGGCCTTACAGTTGCCATCATAATATGGAGATGCTGATAAAGGAGTAGCAAACTATTGGGCATAGGTTGCAGAAGCATGTATGGGACATGAGAAGTAGCAATCGCAGTGGCAGCGGTAGGCAACAAGGACTCCAAACAAACTGTGATGTTTTGCAAGGCTTGGAACAGCTGGTCTAGGCAGATTCACCTGAGAAAATGGGGACCTTCTGGGTTGCAATGGATTTGTTTTAGTGTTAGGGTCCATTCACACGTACTCAAATTGGGTCCACATCCGTTCTGCAATTTTGCGGAACGGGTGTAGATCCATTCATTTTCAATGGGGCCGGAATGTGCTGTCCACATCCGCATTTGCAGATCCACACTTCCGAATCCGTGCTTCCGTTTCCGCAAAAAAAGATTAGGCATTTTCTATTACAGTGTCGGCGATGTGCGGTCCGCAAATTGCGGAATTCACATTGCCAGTGTCCGTGTTTTGCGGATCCGCAATTTGCGGATCCGCAGAACACTTATGGACGTGTGAATGGACCCTTAATCTGTGGAACCGAATCTGAGGCAACCTCTGGTTTTAACCGCTGTACAGGAATCTGGACTTCAGCACTGAGAACCTCAGGTTCACTTCGTCACCAGATTAGTCTTTGTTACCAGCAGGAGTCAAATAAATGTAACAAAGGAGAAAACAGATAGTATAGTCAGACAATCCGAGGTCAGAAAAGGCAGAGTTTTTTCATTATGGTACACAGGCAGATGGTCTGGAATGGTGGCAGTTAAGAAGGCAAGGTCAGGAACTAGCACTGTAAGTAATAGAGACATCAGCAAGAGTAGAGCACCTTAGTGTAGTACAGAGACCTAGTAAATCTAACTGCTCAAGCACTGAGCTTTTGGGACAAGGGTCCTAAAAATCCTGGAGCAGGAGGATATTAGCTGAGGAGATATTACACAGGGATGTGCTACCCTTGAAAGGGTTGTCCAAGATTTTAATACTGATGCCCTATCCCTGATAATGTTTGACAATTAAAGGGCTTTTCTGAGATTTTAATACTGATGAGCTGATCCCCCACCGATCAGCTGTTTGAGAAGTCACCGGCACTCCTGTGAGCTCTTTGGCCTTCTCGCAGCCTACCAAGCACAGTGCAGTACATTGTATAGCACTCAGCCCCATTCACTTCTGCGGGGCTGAGCTGCGCCTAGACCACATGACAGTTGACCATGTTGTCACTGGCCTAAGGAAAGCTGTGAGAAGGCCACAGAGCTCACAGGTGCGCCAGTGCCTTCTGAAACAGCTGATCGGTCGGAGTCCCGGTTGTCAGATCCCCACCGATCAGACACTGATGACCTATCCTGAGGATCGGTCATCGGTATTAAAATCTCAGAACCCCTTTAATTGTGAAACATTATAGGGAGTGAACGTTTGTACATCACAGACGTTCTCAATAATTGACTTGATTCTTGGCCAGTATAAAAAGGCCCTAAGGCGTATCTATTGTTGATGATGCCACATGTTAGCTGTTGACAACACTAGCACAATCTTTCAAAACCCTCTGGCATTAGTATCAAAAGCTTGAAATTAGATGCATATAAGGCAGTATATTTTACAAAGTAAAGGCCTTAGGCCAGATTTATCATTACACTTACGTCTTACTCCACTTTTACATGTGTCCAAAGTCACTTTTTGCTAAGTCAGATTTATTAATGGTCCTTTAATACTGTGATAAATGTGGTGTGCAGTTTCTCCTTCAGTAAGCGGCTTTGCAAAAGTCGCATGTTCTATTAAAAAGTCGCATAGGATAAGCATGGTCCTCACTGGAGTGAAATTGCACAATTTTTGTGACTTTTTTTAATTGTCGCAATAGTAAATCTGTCTAGAGATTCATTTACATAAGAAAACACACCCACTTTCAGAAAACTGGCGAGCATAGCGCAGAGCCAATAAAAGGCAGTTTTAGCGATTGCGCAAAAATTTGCGACTTTTTCACTCCATTATTTTGACTTGAGGTAATGATAAATCTGGCCCCTTGTCACACAGACCAAGCATTGGGGGTTTGTTTTCAGTAATTACATCATGTAAATTTGTGTTGATCACCTGATGAGTGAGTGAACTCTCATCCATGGGGTGATTACATCTTTACTCTGGCAAATAAAAACGAATTGTTTTTCGTGCAGCTGATAGTCCTGTGTAAAGTGGAATGTGCCGTCTGGCAAACAATGAATACTTATAGGGATATAGGGATGAACGCTTACAGTAATGATCACTAGTACCTATACTGTACAGAGGGATGTGTAAATGCAGCTCTCCCCTTTGCTCAATGATAGGCAGTTATCAGGAATGAATAGTTTATTCTCAATCATTTCTAATCATTCTGCCTGTGTAAAAGGGCCACACAGCAGAGCTATGAACACTCTATGTGCCACTGTAGGGTACCTCCGTGTGGCTCTGCACTACAGAGAAATTATCCCCTAGAAGCAATGCTTTGTATACAATCAGAGCTATTATATATGGAGATACAGTGAGGCCTCATAGATTTATAGGTTCTGTATTATTCCTCCATGCAGTTTAGAAGTTGTAGGGAGCCATAACGCTCATATGAGGCCTAAGTGAAATGGATTTTTATTTAGCTTCTGTAACAAGGGTGAACCTGTCCAACCCCACAGGGCCCCAGGAGATAAAGGGGAGGGGGGCACTGCTATCCTAAAATTGGCTAGAAGCCACAGCTCTTGCTGTACGTGAGATAGCAATTTAAGGAACTGAGAGGATGGAGGTTGTCCACATTTATACTGATGAACATAATGAACCAAGTAATGCACGAAGAAGGAATTGTTGGAATGGAATGAAACTTTCGGTGTGAGGGTAATGATGATATATGTAAGTGATTACAATATTAGAGCGAAAGGATCATTTTTTACATATATTACTAGTACCCTGTTGGGCCTCCTCTAGCCTGGATAAGATGAGATACGGTTGGGCATGGAGACATACAGGTTCCATATGGTATCCTGCATAAGAGCAATTGGATAATAGGGGCCCATATAATGTTCTGGGATAGGGGTCCTCAGCTGTCTATGTCCTGAATCAGGGTTAATTTTTTTTAGTATCTTTCAGCCCTAAAGCTTGTAACATAAGCAGCATTCTCCAGGTTCTTCAGTGTCTACCCTCCGGCACTGTCAATGTGAACTAGTTATGTGTCCATGCAATTTTAGCATACAAATTAAAAGTGGTATTATCACCACAGCAACTGTGTCATCTTAAAACACAAGGCATTCCCGAGGCTGCTGCCCCTGGCCTAGTACTTACTGATTTACTATAGTTATGACAAAAATGTGAAAGTGCTTTGACTCACAAACACACAGACTTAACAGGTGGAAGGAATTTGCAGGTGACACCCATTCCACACCCCACCTCCCAGAAGAGTGAGTCACAATCTGTGAGGTAGAAGTCATACGGATATATCTCTCCTTCAGTCTATACCAACACAGCAGGTGACTACTTGGTCAGAACACTGCAGAGTGAGTAGTATATATACCGTACATTGCTTAATTTATGTATATATAACTTCATTTTATATCGTCTTGAAAATGTATTTTGCTGTGTCAAGTGTGTAATATCTTGTGTGTTACATTAATTTTACATGTAGCCATCATTGTAATGTCTTCAATAACATGTCAATTACATAGACAGGAACAGCAACACGGCCTCCACGAGCAAATGCAATGTTATATATGTGATTTATTTTACTGATAAAAGCACCGTTTAGAGAATTATTCCCATGCATACTCTTCCTATTCTTTTATCATCTCATAATTATATCTTACTCACGAATATTCTTCGACTTGCACTAGTCCTTTTGGCTACTTCTGTGCTTTGTAGACATACTTGGCATCCCGGTTGCTTACGGATCGAATATATATAACATTAGATCTCTTCATTGCAAACATCGCTGAATGCATTTTCAGATGGGGCAGTTTTTCGTTGAGTATATTTTACTGCTAGTGAACTATAAAACACTTCTTTATGTATAAACATTTGGGGTCACTTATCAAACTGGTGTAAATTAGAACTGGCTTAGTTGCCCATAGCAACCAATCAAAGTCCACCTTTCATTTTTGACAGCTCCTTTGGAAAAAGAAAGGTGGAATCTGATTGGTTGCTATGGACAACTAAGCCAGTTGTACTTTATACCAGTTTCATAAATGACCCCAATTATATGTAAGTTTATGATCGATGCAATCATTTTGCACAAATGACATCTCTCTTGGGAATGTGTTAAATGTCTCTCAAATGACGCAATACAATTAGTGTTCTCCCCTTCACTGTATACAGGCCACTTATAAAAAGACAGGCTTACCCACCCTAACCTGGACAAACTAGTTCAGTTACTTTTCATGGTTATGAATAGCCAGGGATTGCATTTTAGAAATATCTGTACTTGCCTAGTGATTTTGAATTGTCAAATTTGTCAGACTAGGTGGGAGGCAGAGGATGAGCTAGACTTACCAGACGGGCAGGCTTATAATTGCTGCTTATGATGTGCTATTAGTAGGCTGCTAATACTGCTCTAGTTACTGCATTGGTAATAATACGTCCATTCATCCTTATGGTAGCCGTCTAGTGAAGACAATGACTGGGATGTGTAAACTAGGTTTTTAAAACTGTTACCAAGAGCTCTGCTGTGGGTGGTGTATAGCATCATAAAATCCATCTACAATGAGAGGTTTGGTTTAGCATACCCAGCTAGACATGGCAGCGGCGTCAAAGCTTATTGGGGGCATGCCAGTACAAGAGGACTGAAGCTGTGCTCCCACTGGGTTGATCTGTTGTTAAATAGTCACATTAGAGTTATATAGGCACGTTTTATTAGAAGTGTTTGTACTGTAATTACATGCTCAGCAGCATTTCACTCTTAAGAACATAAAAAAAAAAGACATGACTTATGGAAATTACATATCTCACCATTTACTGGCTGCTTAACTCGTAAAGTACAACATGTGGATTTTATAGATGTAATGGCAATATGTATGGGAAGGGAAAATTATTGCAATAATAACAATATCTCAGCATATTCACAATATCTCTATTCTCTTGCACACAGTGGGTGCAATGTTACTTCAGAATTTTAACAAGTTGGCAATGTTCTTATAATCCATCACACATATTGTATTGGCCATGACTAATTCAAGTGAGCCATTAATTCAATTAAATTAAAACCAAAAATAACCCTCATTTATAGCTTTTTTGTGTTGTATTTTCAGAGGGTGACCAGGGCAACTTTTGCATTGCAGTTTATGAGCATATCTTTCTGATACAGTTTACACCCATACTCTAAAAAACAATACTGTCATGCAAACTAGCTTTCAAAAAATTGAATGCATGTGTATACCTTATAGAAAATATTAGATTGTGAGCCTTAAAGAGAACCATTACAGACAGGAGCATAGCTATAGGGGGTGCAGAGGTAGCAGTCGCTACTGGGCCCAGGAGCTTGAAGGGGCCCAAAGAACCTTGTGTCACATAAGAAGACACCGGTATTATAGAAAGTGCATGCTGGTCAAGATACACCTCTGGCTGGAGGGAAGGGGTTAAGTCAAGAATTTGGTATGGGAAGGGGGTGCCGTTTCAATTTTTGGCTCAGGCAGCACGAAGGCAATGTGCTTCCCTGCCCGTGGTCACAAATGGAAGTGGAGCCCCAGCTGAACTCTTGCACCAGGGCCCATGAGCTTTTAGCTAGGCCCTTGGTTACAGATGTGCGTGTATACAAGACTGGTGCTAGATAATTATCAGAAAAGGGAATTCTCACGTGGTACAGTAGGAGTCAAACTGCTGGGTGTTGAGAGATAGGCATGTCAACAAGCAATTTACTGATCTTCAGATTACATTTTAAGTGCACATTAGTTTGAACACAGTGGAGAAATCTGAAGTGTTGAATGTTAGCTCTGTTCTATTGAAGGTGCAAATGTCTCGGAATTATCTGAGATTTTATGGATTCCTATGGTATTTTTAGACTTATGGGCTGGCCCATCCACTTATAAAATATATCACTTTTGAATGTATTTTTCTGAATTAAGGTTAGAAGCAGCCAAATAAAGATCTCAAAGCATCTATGGATATTTATAGCATCTTGAAGAGTAATCTACAACTTTTTGAGATGCTACTATTATATTACAATACTGATTGATGTATACAACACAGGTGGATGAAAACAATTAAGTTGTACAGAACGTTCCAGTAATTACAAAAACAAAAACAAAAAAAAACTAAGAAGTCAGTAAGCAGTTTTCACTGGATAGGAAAATATCAAGTGAATGGATAGCTCTAGACAGATTATGTTTAAATTTGGTCACACAATTACAAACTACAGTAACTAAAGCTTTCACAATCCTCCTTCTTGTATGCCTGGGCTGTAGGTTTATATGTATAAACTCTTCAGGAAAAATATGTCTTGCATCTTCGCCAATTGACCAACAAAGCTCAAATTTAGCATTTCCACCAGGTTATTGAATTTTTCTTGGAGAGATGACAGTTAGGTTATACTAGATGGTTACATTTAGATTATTTCTTCTCTAGACCAGGGTAAAATAGGTTGGGTGAAATACAATATCTTGCATATCATGATTCATGGTCAACACTGATCTTCATAGTGTATGATTGCTATTTTAAAAACAACATTTTGGAATAGTTAATGAGATGAATCATCTTGACAATCTGTCTTTAAACTTAAAGTTTATGTACCTAACCTTTCAACAAACTTTGCATTAATCAATAGTACAGTGTGTGTACATGAGAAATAACACTATTTCTGGCCATCAGTAGCATTTTTAGCATTTTTTTTTAGGTGTATGCTATATCTTTAGTTTGCAGTTCTCCCAAATCTGTTGAGTGGAGACTAGCTCCCATTCCCTGCACACATAAAGTAGAGAATAATCTATATCTTAACTTTTCTCTTACTCACTGGGAAGCTGCTCCAGGATCATGAAGGATATTACAAAGAAGTACGGACCTATACTGATGTTAATAAAACACTTGGACTTAGACAGAAACTGTCTATGCAGTCTCTGTTGCTGTGCCTGTCTTTGAGTTGCTACTCATCCCCTCCCACCCAAATAGACGTATATTGACATGTATCATATGATCTTTAGTGAGCTGCTCCGTCCTGGATTGTTTCAGGATAAAGTTTAAAGTGAAAATCATTCACTAAGCAGGGGGGAGGGGGTGTAGACAGCTGATAACATGAGAACTAGACATTTCTCACTGATAAGACATATTACAAAGTTTCATATGGCTACTTCTAATATTGATTTATGCAAAGGTGTGTGAAAAGTTAGTGACCATTTCAGATATCCTGGTGATAATCCACACAAATGTAGAATTACATGTGGCCCATTCAAAAGAATGGCCTTCCATGTAAAACCTGAATGGACCAGGTTTGTCAGACCTGAGCCAATCGCTGTTAGACCCCTTCTTTAACAGCCTCTTGCTTTAATCAGGCTTTTAAAATCAGTTTTTTTTTTTAATGAGAAACCCCCTTTATAATTAATATTTGTAGCACATCTATCATTATTATTTATGTTGGGATTTACATAGAAACAAGTATGGTTTAAAATGCGTTCCTGAAAAATGTCTTAGCTATTTTATTATTCAGGAATTGCACAATGAAAAGGTCATCTCCTTGCCCACCAATATGTTCCATTCAATTACATGTAACTAGTCCATCGTGAAATTCAACAAAGAGCACCGCTCTAGTATAACTGGAAACTTGACTCAACAGTTTGGATTGTCTCTTTAAACAGAGACAAACCTATTTCACACACCCATTATTTTAGCAAAGTAAAATGCCTAGCTGTACAAACTGAATTCAGAAATAGAACTTGTTAGATATCTGTTATTCTTGCCAATTAGAGCACTAGTTCATGCCGCCAAAGATTTTTATCTTAACAGATATTTAGGAACTGAAGCCTTTTATATGCTACCATTTTGTATGAGGCTTGTGCACATTTTCATTCCACCTTTTTATATAGAATGAAATGAGTGCCTTTCTATGACATAGTATTAATGTGTCATAAACGACTACATCAACAACTGTTTGGGGTATTTATTTGGTAAGTGATTTAGTTTTGTTTTTGATGCTGAAAGGTTTTTTTTCCATTACATCAATAAAATATGCTACAAATGCTTGATCATTGGTGGATTAGATTGAGTGCCATTTTCCTTTACAACAAAATGTCGTCAATGGAAACATCTCATAGAGAAAAGCTTAGAGATCCCAAGAAGGAAGGCGACAAGGTGTCAGATGATCCTCAGAAACAGCACATACAAAACTCTAATAGCATCAGATAACTCAAATAACTTAAAGGGGTTGGCCCATCTGGGACATTGATGGCATATCGCTAGGATATGCCATCAATGTCACATAAGTGCAGTTCCCACTTCTGACATCCACTCCTAGCTCCAGAATGGGGCCGCTGAAGGGAACAGAGAGTAGCCACGCATGTGCAGAAAGCCTCCGTTCACCACTATAGGAGTTTTGTAAATAGCTGAGCCCTGGCTCTGCTATTTCCAGTGGTACCATAGTAGTGAATGAAGAGGTGGCCGTGCATGATTGGTGCACTCTCCATTCACCGGTATGGGATTTCCGAAAAAAGGCAAGCACGCTTGCTTGCCTATTTTCGGAACTCTGATAACAATGAATGGAGTGCACTCTGTGCGTGAGCTCTCCTTCATTTCAGGGCCCGTGTGGGACCCGCTCTTACTTGACATTGATGGCATATCCTAGCAATAGTCTATCAATGTCCAAGATGTGCCAACCCCTTTAAAAGCTATTGCACTCTTCAAATCATTTTGAATGATTGGAACATAACCCTTGGTGGTACATGGAAATTATCCTCAAATGCAGTGGATCTTGGTCAGAATAAAATACAAGCTGTAACATTCTCCATGTTAAAGGAATTTTCTAACAGGTATGATTTATTAATATTCCATAGGCTAGATGAGAAATCATTGCTGGGGTCTCCACCTCTGGGACACTCACTGATCATTGTAATGGTGATCCTGAGTACTACCACCCTTTTCCTTCACTATGGATGACCGTGTTGAGGAGGAATTTGTATAAAGTGTTGGTAGAGCATACATACAGCTACGCCATTTAGAGTCCATGGGGCTGACAGAAACAGTTGAACCCTGTACTCAGCTGTCTCTGTCAAAGGTGGTGAAAGGAGTGGTAGTGCACATGCTCAACAAGCGCTTCATTCAAATTCTATATCACTGTGGTCATGAAGTGCAGAGGAATAGGTTGGGTGAACGTGGTGGTGTCGGTGGTGCAATCAGTGATCATACACCTGTCATCTATCCTGTTGACAGATGACATTTGTAGGAAAACTCCTTTAGGGCTCCTTCACACACCAATTTTGTCTGGCCTTTTTATACCACTGCATCCATACTGCATGCCTTTTTTGGCATTTTTTTAGTGGCTTTTTACCCTATAGAGAAGGAGATGGAAAACTGCCTAAAAAAATATAGCTTCATCTTGAATTGTGCAAAAAACACTTGTGTGTCCTGTATTTCATATTTACAGTGGACTCTGTAGCTGGCATTTTTGCAACAAAAGCAATGGTGCTTAAAAATACCATAAAATACCTAGAGTATGTGTGAATCCACCCTTAAAGATTGCATACATAATACAATATAAGCCCATCAATGGACTCCTGGAATAAGCTATGTGAGCACAACTGGATATTTCTTGTCTCATCTGGACTCTGGAGTATGACGGGGGAGTGGGATATTTGCATATCTGCAGTATCTTCCTGTGTTTTCAGGTTTTGGATGGAATAAGACTATAAGTGATACTGAACTGAATATTCTGAATCTGCATTCCTAAAATTGTCTGATAATGCCATATATCAATACTAGATGTCCCCTTATCTTTATTGGGAGCATGCTAATGTCTGGTTTATTGTGTAATATTTTTTAGAATGCAATAATCAATGCTAATTATAAAAATTTTTAGGAAAAATCAAACATGAAATTTCCCTACACATCTTGTAGGAAAGGGGACATTGTGTATGAAAACCTGGATGAACACAAATTGGAGCGTTTGGTTATAGCAGCTAATCAGACTCCAGCTTCCTTTCTGAGTAGGTTAGAAAATGAAAGAAAGAGCTAAAAGGAATATACAGTTGTGTTCAAAATAATAGCTGTCGGACATCACTAACCTGATCAATCACTGTTTTTGGTAGAAATGATATTTCTACATGGCAAATAATTTACTAGCAGGTGTAGTAAAGTAATATAAATCCAATAGACCCAACAGTCATGACATGCATGCTGCTGATTCTGTGTAATTGAATCTTTAATTGAAAGAGGCATGTTCAAAATAATAGCAGTGTGGAGTTCAATGAGTGAGGTCATTCATTCTTTGAAAAACAGGTGGCAATTATTGCCCTTATTTAAGGAAGGAAGGCAGCAAATGTTGTACATGCTAGTTACAGTGCATTTCTCTCTGAAATTCTGAGGAAAATGGGTCGTTCCAGACATTGTTGAGAAGAACAGCGTACCTTGATTAAAAAGTTGATTGGAGAGGGGAAAGCATATAAAGAAGTGCAGAAAATGATAGGCTGCTCAGCTAAAATGATCGCAAATGCTTTAAAATGGCAACCAAAATCTGAAAGACAAGGAAGAAAGCGAAAAACTACCATTCAAATGGATAGAAGAATAGCCAAAACTCAGTCAACAATCAGCTCCAGGAAGATAAAAAAAGGCCTAAAGTTACCTGTGAGTACTGTTACAATTAGAAGACGCCTATGTGAAGCCAAGCTATCTGCAAAAAGCCCCCGCAAAGTCCCACTGTTGAAGAAAATACATGTGCTGAAGAGGTTACAATTTGCCAAAGAGCACATTGACTGGCCTAAAGAGACATTTTGTGGACTGATGAAAGTAAAATTGTTCTTTTTGGGTCTAGTAGCCGGAGACAGTTTGTCAGACGAACCCCAAACACTGAATTCAAGCCAGAGTACACTGTGAAGACACTGAAGCATGGTGGCGCAAGCATCATGATATGGGGATGTTTCTCATACTATGGTGTTGGGCCTATTTATCGCATAACAGGGACCATGGATCAGTTTGAATACATCAGAATACTTGAAGAGGTCATGCTGCCTTATGCTGAAGAGGAAATGCCCTTGAAATGGGTGTTCCAACAAGACAACGACCCCAAACACACCAGTAAACGTGCAACATCTTGGTTCCAGACCAACAAGATTGATGTTATGGAGTGGTTAGCCCAATCCCCGGATCTTAATCCAATAAAAAAACTTGTGGAGTGACATCAAAAATGCAGTTTCTGAGGCAAAACCAAGAAATATAGAAGAACTGTGGAATGTAGTCCAATCATCCTGGGCTGGAATACCTGTTCACCGGTGCCAGAATTTGGTTGACTCCATGCAACACAGATGTACAGCAGTTCTCAGAAACCGAGGTTATACAACTAAATATTAGTTAAGTGATTCAAAGGAAAGCAAAATCTTCAAACATTTTTCAGTTTATATAGTGAATGTTTGAGTTTGTAAAGAAGAATATAAACACTGCTATTTTTTGAACCGTCTAATATTCACTTTTCTTCCATTTTTTTAGAGAAACAAAACAAATTTTATATATTTTTCTTCATGTTTTGATTTGGAATAGAATGTGTAGTGTTCCCAATGCATTTGTGTGTATGGAAATAAAAGCTATTAGAAGGATTTTGAGCTTTATTCACTTTTTAAAACACACTGCTATTATTTTGAACACAACTGTACATTTAGATTAACAAATAGTTAAGCAGGTAGACTAGCAAGCATATAAAATAAAAAAACACAAAATAAATCTCTTAGCTTTGGGTCTGTTCTTGTTAAGCTCTTGTAGTGTGCACGCCAATGCCCAAGAAGGTCTATAACTAAGAGTGTTTGGAACATGTCTTTAAGGACTTTAGGACTTCTCTATGACAGGTACTGGGTATTTATTCACTTAGTGTCCATAGTAGGGTGTGCCTTGAACTTAATATTATTTTAGTGGTGTGTGTTGTGTGCTGTTAACTTCTATTCTCCAGAATGTGGGCTTGAAACTGAATCTAATTTAGAAGTTTTAGTTTAAAGGGTTTCTATCACTTCATATGACATAATTAGCTGGCAGACACTAGCGATCTGCTAGTGTCTGCTCTGGCCAACCATCCTACTATAATCACTTGTGGGGCAGCGGTTTTGCTAAAAAACTAACTTTTATAAATATGCTAATGAGCCTCTAGGTGCTATGTGGGCGTCATTAGCACCTAGAGGCTCCGTCTACCTTCATACACAGCGGCCGCCCAGCACGTCCCTCCAGCCCGCCCATGTCCTCCTCCGTGTGACGCAGCGGCCGAATTCTCGCGCATGCGCCGGTCGCGGCTGTATTCGGCGCATTAGAGATGTCTGGGCTCGGAGCGGTCAGACATTCAATGCGCATGCGCCGAATACAGCTCATTAGCATATTTATAAAAGTTAGTTTTTTAGCAAAACCGTTGCCCCACAAGTGATTATAGTAGGATGGTTGGCCAGAGCAGACACTAGCAGATCGCTAGTGTCTGCCAGCTAATTATGTCATATGAAGTGATAGAAACCCTTTAAGAAGCAGTAGATGCAAGAAGTAACCTTTAGGACTCTTTTACACGTCAGTAAATCAGGGATGTGTGCTGTGTTTTCCACGGTCATCACATGTATCCTTTGCTTTTCCACTGACTGGAAAACAATACAGATGAGGGCTAAAAAACTGACACAGACCAATAACAGACTCTTCACAGACATCTTCATGGATGAAAAGCTGATTTTTTTCATGGATGTCATCAATTCCATGGACATGTGAAAGAGGTCTTTCATACCTTACACATATGAGGTCGATGCAAGGAAATATTTTCATTTTTAGTCAATGTATTATGTAGATTTGGAATTTGTATATTCAAAAGTAGAGTTCTACTTTGGACTACGTTCGCATGCAGTGATTTTTCCAAAGATGTTGCGTTGAATCGGCAAAATCCGTACCTTTTCCACAACATAATAAGCATGCTGCAAATTTGGAAATCAGCAGCATGCTCATATTTTTGCACAGAATTTTTTTATGTTTTGGTGGATGCGATTTCAAAACCCCATCCTCATTTATTGTACTGTAAATTGCCTTGTATTTGTCTCAACATGGCCTAAAAACTGTAATGTTATTAACCAAGGCAACAAGGTTTATATACAGTGGATATAAAAAGTCTACACACCCCTGTTAAAATGTCAGGTTTCTGTGATGTAAGAAAATGAGACAAAGATAAATCATTTCAGAACTTTTTCCACCTTTAATGTGACCTATAAACTGTACCACTCAATTGAAAAACAAACTGAAATCTTTTAGGTGGAGGGAAGAAAACAAAAAAAAACTAAAATAATGTGGTTGCATAAGTGTGCACACCCTCTTATAACTGGGGATGTAGCTGTGTTGATAATTTAGCAATCACATTAAAAATCATGTTAAATAAGAGTCGGCATACACCTGCCATCATTTAAAGTGCCTCTGATTAACCCCAAATAAAGTTCAGCTGCTCTCGTTGGTCTTTCCTGAAATTTTCTTAGTCCCATCCCACAGCAAAAGCCATGGTCCACAGAGAGCTTACAAAGCATCAGAGGGATCTTATTGTTAAAAGGTATCAGTCAGGAGAAGGGTACAAAATAATTTCCAAGGCATTAGATATACCATGGAACACAGTGAAGACAGTCATCATCAAGTGGCCAAATATGGCACAACAGTGACATTACCAAGAACTGGACGTCCCTCCAAAATTGATGAAAAGACGAGAAGAAAACTGGTCTGGGAGGCTACCAAGAGGCCTACAGCAACATTAAAGGAGCTGCAGGAATATCTGGCAAGTACTGGCTGTGTGGTACATGTGACAACAATCTCCCGTATTCTTCATATCTCTGGGCTATGGGGTAGAGTGGCAAGACAAAAGCCTTTTCTTACAAAGAAAAACATCCAAGCCAGGCTACATTTTGCAAAAACACAGCGGAAGTCTCCCAAAAGCATCTGGGAAAAGGTGTTCTGGTCTGATGAAACCAAGGTTGAACTTTTTGGCCATAATTCCAAAAAAATATGTTTGGCGCAAAAACAACACTGCACATCACCAAAAGAACACCATACCCACAGTGAAGCATGGTGGTGGCAGCATCATGCTTTGGGGCTGTTTTTCTTCTTTAAGCTAGAGGGAATTATGACCATTTCCAAATACCAGTCAATATTGGCACAAAACCTTCAGGCTTCTGCTAGAAAGCTGAGCATGATCTTCATAATCTTTCAGCATGACATTCACCCAAAGCATACATCCAAAGCAACAAAAGAATGGCTTCACCAGAAGAAGATTAAAGTTTTGGAATGACCCAGCCAGAGCCCAGACCTGAATCCTATTGAAAATCTGTGGGGTGATCTTAAGAGGGCTGTGCACAGGAGATGCCCTCGCAATCTGACAGATTTGGAGTGTTTTTGCAAAGCAGAGTGGGCAAATCTTGCCAAGTCAAAATGTGCCATGCTGATAGACTCATACCCAAAAAGACTGAGTGCTGTAATAAAATCAAAAGGTGCTTCAACAAAGTATTAGCTTAGGGTGTGCACACTTATGCAACCATATTATTTTATTTTTATATTATTTTTTTCCCTCTACCTAAAAGATTTCAGTTTGTTTTTCAATTGAGTTGTACAGTTTATAGGTCACATTAAAGGTGGAAAAAGTTCTGAAATGATTTATCTTTGTCTCATTTATTTTACAGAAACCTGACATTTTAACAGGGGGTGTGTAGACTTTTTATATCCACTGTATTTGCTCATTATGGCTCATTAGAGAATACTTAAACCTAATGCAAACAATAAAAACTTTTTTGCTTTGAAAATAAGCATATGTCATTTTGGTGTTGGTTATATTAAAGGGAACCTGTCATCACCTTTATGCTGCCCATACTAACGGCAGAATAAAGTAGAGACAGGTGAGTTGATTTCAGCGGTCTGTCATTTATAAGTTAAAAGTAAGTGGTTGCCGAGAAACAACATCACAATCCTTGCAGACTGGGCCTGGAAAAGAGTCCCGGCCACCTGAGAAGAGTCCTGGTTATTCCTGCTCTCCTGCCCACCTGCTGATGATTGACCGTCTTCTACCTAGTTTTCTCCCTTTCTCTCTAGTAGAGAACTGTCAATCATCAGCAGATGGGCGGGGAGAGAAAGAATTTATGAATAACCATGACTCTTCTCAGGTAGATTTGACTCTTTTCAAGGCCTGGGCTGTAATGATTATGATGCTGGTTCTCAGCAACCACTTACCTTTAGCTCATGAGTGACACACCACTGAAATCAGCATTTCTGTCACTATTTTATGCTGCCCTTAGTGAGCTCAGCATAAAGTTGATGAGAGGTTCCCTTTAAGTACAATGGAAATTTTTTCAGATTAAGTCAAAAATAAGATTTGGGTGACGTCTATGATAAAGCCCCAAAGAACTGAGGACTTATGCACATGATGGTGTCTGTATTTATGTCCACAAGCATTTTTCTCACTTCCTTCTAGAAATGACAAGAATAGCAGTGCAGCCATTAAACTGATTGGGGTCACAGTACGACTCGCAAATTGCCATAACTTTAGATTTGTAAAAAAATCTGCAGTATTGGAATTTTTTTCATTCTGAGGTTGTGGCAACTTGTGAATCGCATTGTAATCCATTTCAGTTCAGTGGCTTCATAGCTACACAGGGCTCTTTGGTTGTGTGTCAGGTGTCATGGCCAAGATTGCCAAATAGCCCAAGACTAAATATTACTAATTAAGATAGGAAAAATGAAACCATTGTGCTAGTGATTTCTTTTTGTATATCAGTAGAGCAGTTTGTTTGACCAGAAGCTGCCAGGTTTAGACACTAATTATCACATTTTCCTGTAGTGGCAGTCCATAATAAATCAGGAATGTAAATGGTGCCTTGCCAAGACAGGGGGTGCATTTCTAATTGGAATGCCTGAGGATTACCACAAACAGGATGTGTGTATAAGCACTATGCCAGGAACAGAAGTATAATTTGTAGCATGCTGTTCTTTAAGAATAAAAGATATGAAATACAAAGCCAAACGATAAGTTGTTACATCCAGGATGCCTTAAAGCGGCTCTGGATGCCAGGATGCTGTAAACACCTGGATAGCGTGCACTCTTTATCATTCTGATTTTTGGAGTCAGCTCTGTGATTCTTGTAACAAATAGGAGATTTGCAACATACTAAATATCCATATCATATCATCCATATCAGGGGAAGGTAGTCTAGACCACCACAGGGAAGGTTAAAGGGGTTGTCCACGTTTTTTAAAATCTTAAATCAACCAACCTCCCACCAAGCACGTCCTAAGAAGTATACTTACTTGATCCTGACACTCCGTTCTGGGTCCTTGAGTCCTGGACTGTCTTCACTGCACTTCCAGTCCCTGCATGTAAACTTCCCGCATGGACAGGGTCACATGCGCTGCGGTAACCTATGACTGCCTCAGCGGTGACTTGTGCCCACATGGCACATCAATTTTGGGTCACATGCTGTTTTGGGACACTTGACTGCTGAGGCCAGTCATTGGCTGGAGCTGCACACCTCCTCTCTGAAAAGAGTACCACCTCTGTTACCTCAGAAGTCCCTAATAGGATATATGAATATGGGTTTTCTAAATTAGACAACCCCCTTAACAGAAGGTACATTTAGTGATCATTGATGTGCAATCTGAAAGGGCAACTGGATAGGGACACATACTGTACTTTTTCACAGGACAGTACATACTATATAATATAATATAACACAACCCCAAAGACTTATACTATTATAATTGCATACTTTCAGGGTTTGGTAAATATCTAATACATAAAAATATATTTTCATCCTGACATAGTGCCTTTTAATTTACCATACTAAATTGCACAAAACAGGGTGGATTATGGGAGTACTCTGAGAGTAATTACATGAGATGTTGGGTTCACTATAAGGGCAAGAGCTTAGTCATTTTATTCAAGGAGAGAATACTGAATCTGTGGAGATGGAAGAGGCACATGTTAGAATGACAGCTATGAATAAACATGTCTGACAAGGCTGTGTCTTTTATATGTTAAACACCCCAAACATTAACCCATGTTCACAAATCTCTCTCCAGTTTCCTCTAAATTCGGTACTTGGATTTTAGGAACACAAGGTCCTCTCTCTCTCTCTATGTATGTATGTATGTATGTATGTATGTATATATATATATATATATATATATATATAAAAAGCATGCTGTATATGGAGGCCTACAGGTTTGTCTGTATAGCGTCAACTTTTGTGGCGCATACAAGGCGTTACACAGATGCCATGAGCACTGTGATAGCTATCCTCATCTGTTCAGATTGTGAAACAGCGTGTATAATGGAAAATCTATTTAATGTAACTTCTTGATATATCCTATGATGGTGTTAATATACTTATCAATTACTTATTGATCATTTAAATGGGATATGCTATGAACATTCTTCCTCATGTATTCCTAGCCTGAAGTCTCATTTTTTTTGTTTGTAAATATCTTTATTGCTTTTCTTACATAAAAACAATATAAGACAAATATCTGATCACAGAAATTAGGCACGTATGACAGGTACATTTATGCGGTGTATCGCTTCGGTACTGAACAACGCACCTACATACATACAAAAGCATCTATATCCAGGGTATCAATTGTCACACATATCAAAACCCGTAGACCCATCCCCCCCCAAGGCTCCATTTTAGATAAGAGACTCGGGGTAACGTACAAACGGTGTATTATTTTAAATTGTGTCAACTGGTGTTGTCGTGAGAGGGAAGCCTTCTTGATGTTTTGATATATTTCCCGCCATTGTGAAGGGTTACATTCCCCTATATCCGCCTTCCATTTATCTACACTTTTAAATTTAGTGACAGTGCTTAGTTCCTCAATAAATCTCCTATATATTAGTGAGATCTTAACTTTATTCCCTACTGTATTATAGCAAAATAATAAAAACCGCTGAATGACTGTTATCAAAGGTATTTTTTTGAGGGTGCATGCTAATGTGTGTTGTAGTTGATAATATCTGTAGTGTTCTAGTGCCGTTATTGGTGTCTGTTGAAACAGTTCCCCTATTAATTTAATTTTCCCTTTCGTGCATATATGTGAGACTAGCGTGATACCTCTTCGAGTCCAATAAGCATTTTCGTTAAGTGTCAAGAATTCGGTTAATGCAGGGTTATCCCATAACGGGGAAAAGTCCAGAACTTGAGGGGCCTGGATAAGCACCTTGATTTTATTCCAGGTCTTCTGTAGCGCAGCCCCAATGGGGCAGGAAGCATCCGCACGCTCGAGAAGCCCGGATTCCAGTATACTAAATATATTATATGTATGCTGTTGACGTTGCCCTAAAATATGGGATAATAATACTCCATCCCCAGTATTAACGCACCACTGTAGTTGTGAGCACAAGTAATAAATTTGAAAGTGGGGCAGGCCTAGGCCACCATTACCTACCGCCATTCGCAAATATTGTAACTTAATACGGACCCTTTTTCTGCCCCATATCAGGTCATTTATCAATCGATCAATCAGATTGAAAACACTATCCTCAATCCAGGCAGGGCAGGAACTAACCGTGTACAGTATCCAAGGCAGCAGAACCATTTTAATCAGCGCGATCCTATTAATCTGCGAAAGCGGAAGTTTCTGCCAAACCCTTATTTTTTCCCTTATTTTCCCAACTAAAGAGGTGATATTTAGTATATTATAGTCCCTGATGGTATTGCTAATTTTTATCCCTAAGTAGTCTAGATGATCTGTTGGAGCAATGATTCTGACCCTGAGATCATTCGGGGGAGGAATCCGGTTCAGGGGGAAGAGTACAGACTTTACCCAGTTTATCTCGTATCCGGCAATTCTACCAAATTCCTCTGTTATCCGCATAACATCTGGGACACTTCTCCATCCGTCATTCAGATAAAGCAATACATCGTCTGCATATAGACAGATCTTATCGTCCGTCCCTCTCCCCCCAAAGCCCACTATGCAAGGGTCAGCCCGTATCCTGCAGGCGAAGGGTTCCATGAAGATTGAAAAGAGGAGCGGAGAGAGGGGGCATCCCTGTCGTGTCCCCCGCATTAGGGAAACGGCAGGGGTGAGCACCCCATTTACCTTAATTCTGGCCGTTGCTTCACTATATAGCAATTTGACCCATCCAATAAATTCCTGGCCCAGGTTCATCCTATGCATAACACGCCAGAGGAAGGACCACTCCACCCGATCAAACGCCTTGGCGGCGTCCAGAGACAGGATGGAGCGGTCCTCCCCCCCCGCCAATCTGAATATTAAGGATGGTCCGGCGTATATTGGTCTGGATCTGTCGCCCGGGGATAAACCCTGTCTGGTCTATGTGGACTAGGCCGGTTATTACTTTTTTTAACCTGTTAGAAAGGACTTTAGCAATTACTTTGTAGTCTGCATTAAGCAGCGATATAGGGCGATAATCCTCAACTTTGTTGCCATTTTTCCCTTTCTTAAGGATCAGCGTAAGCGTTGCCTCTGTCAAAGACGGGGGCAGTTTTCCACATTTGCTAGATTCATTCAGAACCTGCAGCAACCCGGCAGGAGCACCGCCGCATGGCTCTTATATATGCCAAACGGGACTCCATCCGATCCAGGCGCCGAGGAGCCCCGGGTCTCATATAGAGCCGCCTGTAGCTCATCCAAAGAAATGGGGGCACTCAAGGGAGCCGAAACCGAGTCCGACAGCACAGGGATCTCAACCTGTTCTAGAAAGTCGTCTGTCTTGGTCCCTGTATCATCCACACCGGAGCAATATAAATTGCCAAAATATTTTAGAAACTCTCCCTCCATCTCCACTCCTCTTTCCAATCTGCGCCCATCATCTGTCAGTATTTGTCTAATTTTTTGGGGGGGCTTTTGATTCGCCATGATAGAAACCAATAGCTTACCCGGGGTGCCACCCTCACAGAAATCTTTATAGCCCATAAAGAATAGTTGATTCTGAGCTTTTTTCCTCATAAAAGTTATATAGTGGTCTTTAGCGGATTTTAACTTAGTGCGTGTACTCGCGTCATTCTGTAATCTAATACAACCCTCCAGATATGCAATGTTTACTTCCAACTTTTTTTGCTCCTCAAAGAATTCTTTTTTTTTCTTTTTTATTCTGGAAAAATATAGCCCGCGAATAAACGCCTTCATGGCGTCCCAGACATAATGAACGTGTGTTGTACCAATGTTCTCTTGCCAAAATTGTATGAGTTCTTTATCAATCCCTACAGAGTCATTTAATATGGTTAGCCAGTGCTCGTTCAGTCTGAACGATCTACTAATACCAGCTTGTTGCCCGGTCTTCATCACCAGTAAAATCGGCGAATGATCAGAGATGCCATGGATCTCATATGTCATTTTTGAAATAAAATCGAGCATCTCACCATTGGCCAAGGCAATATCAATCCTGGACATAGCACTATATGCTTTACTAAAGCAAGAGAACACCTGTTTGTTGCCATAAAGCCATCGCCAGACATCTATTAGTCCTAACTCCTCACAAAACCCTCGGAGTAAGGCGTGCTTTCCCTGCGCACTTTTCCCCGCGACTGAGATTCTATCCAGCGCCGGGTCCAGCACGCAGTTAAAATCGCTGCATATTAATACCGGAGACCGCTCTCTATTATGCATAAAAACCGTCAGCTGATTTAGGACTGTCATTGCAAATGGTGGCGGGATGTACAAAAAAGCAAGGACGCACTTTCTGCCGTTCCATTGGGCATAGAGGAAGATGAATCTCCCATCTCTATCAATCGACTGGTCTAATAGGATGAAGTCAATGCTTTGGTGTACATACACACTTATCCCTCGGGAATATGACGAGAAGCCGGAGTGGAACTGATGCCCTGCCCATCTCTTTGTTAGATATTCTGGGATGTCAGGTGTAGCGTGCGTTTCGAGTAGGGCCACTATTGCTGGGAGGTGTCGAATAATCAGATCAAACACCACTACCCGTTTCGTTCTATCAGCCAGTCCACGCACATTCCATATCATCACTCTGTTATTAGTCATGCTATACGCTATGGAGGAGCCGTCCGTCGCCCCCCAAAAGCAACCGCAACCAGGCCAGGATCCACCCCCACCCCCCCCCCTTTTCCCCCACCCCATCGTATCCCCCTTACTGGTTCACTGATGCAAAGCATCGTTGTCAACCTCTCACATTTCGCCCATCCGTCCATGGGCCGCCCCCACTGTTCCCCCACCCCCTTCATTAGGTCAGTCTCCTACCGCATCATCCGAAATCCAATATCTAATCCCTGACAGTATCTAACCATTCCAAGGTTTCTCTAGGTGAATGGAAAAACATTACAATGTCCCTATAAACCACTCTTAGCTTTGCGGGGTACAACATAGAGTATTTGATGTTTCCATCCCGTAATCTTTTCTTAATATTGAAATACTCCCTACGCCTATTTTGGGTTTCCTTGGAGAAGTCGGGGTATATCTGTATCGAATGACCATTAAAGGCAATCTCTGCTAATTCCCTCTTACGTCGAAGCACCCAATCTCTGTCACTAGAGGATACTATCCTAATTAAGAGGGGTCGAGGGGGGCCACCCGGCGGAGGTTTTTTAACAGGCATTCTATGCGCTCTCTCCACACACAGTGCAGGAGTATCCGCACAGGATCCCAACACATCAATCAGCCATTTTTGCATAAACGCCACGGGGTTCCCCCCCTCTACCCCCTCTGGAAAACCCACTATTCTGAGGTTGTTACGGCGTGCTCTATCCTCCATATCCGTTAATCTCGCGTTAATCCGTTTATTTTCTTTGTCCAATTCATCTATTTTTGTAGTCATCTGTCGCTGTTCTGTTTGGACCTTTAATAACCCGGTTTCTACAGATGAGATGCCGGCCCTAACTTTATTCATGTCGTCTCTAATGAGAGTAAGCTCAGTCTGCAGTGTCTGTACGGTGGTGGAGATATCTAAAACTGATTGGTTGGTGGTCTGCACAACCGACAATATGTCCGCCAGCTTATTCTCAATCATATCAAATCTCAAACACTGTTCTGTCTGTACCGGTGGGTCTGCCTGTGCTTCCACAGGGTCAAGTATTTCCCCCCCCCCCCCCTCTGTTTGGGTGGAGGCGATTTCAAATATTTATCCATTCTCGCCTGTGGACTGTTACCATCACCCGCCCTGGGGGATCCCATACCCCAAGATCTCCTGTTATATTTAGGAGGCATATTTCAATCCTATCCAACGGGGGTACGCCGTATAGAGCAAGTGGGGGAGAAATAAGAAGGGTAGGATATCACAGAGGCGAACGCTCTCACAGTGTCGCCCCCTATCACAAATATCCTAACACCAGGTCAACAACTGATTTTCTGCTGTATATACTCAGTAACAGAATGGGATTGTATGCATACCCAGTATTGGTTTTTCCAAACCCCACTAGGAGGGGTATAGCGATATATCAACCTATTTGGGACGCATACATATACAAGAACAAAAGCAATTATGCATATAGTATAAAGTTAATAAATGTCAGAGTTCTGCCCAAGAGCAGCATGCGGAAGGGGGTGCCAGCAGAAACTAAGCACTTGTTCACATCAATGGTGCAGGAGGAGTCGGTAATGAAAATGGGTCGCGGACCCCTTCACCGCTCTACACGTGTACCACTGTTTATAGCAATTTACGTCCCCAGTTTGACCAATTAACAATTTAAACCCCGGATTGGAGTCAATGGCTAGTGTGCTTCCCTAAGATTCCAAGGTAATGGGATATAGTCCCCAATGTGAATTGTTGCGGGGGCAGTCCAGCTAATCCAGTCAATCTCGGCGCCACTGCTTAAAAGAAGCCCCTGTTAGCTTGTTGTAAGGGGAGGTAATCAGCAGTGGTCCCCTGTAATCCCCTGTAACGCCACTCTCCTATAGCCACATAGTCCATGTGCATCACCATGGGGGAATATATGTGTAGACTTTAGCCGTTGAGGGATTAGATCATCAAAAAATAAGAGAATCACGTGGAGTCACATAGAGACCGAACGCCGATCACCCAACTGGCTCACACCCCTGTGTCAGAGATGTGTCGGGGCTCAAACCCTCGTTCACCGGCCATCCACTTCCAACGTTACAGTACAGTCCCAACTTGCCGTTTTAACAGGGTAGACCGCAGTCATGCCCCCAACAGATATAGCAACCAGCGGTCAAAGACCGGATCAGGCGGGCGGCGACCCTCCTTGTACACAGGGTTAGTATATGAGACGTTGGTTAATAACAAGGAGTGAGGGTGGGCAATTTACCACAGGAACAGTCTCACCAGTTTTCAGCCAGCCGGCCAGGTATCTCATCACCAGTATACGTTTGCGGTATATGACTATCCGCCACAGATCATCTTATCATCGACGATGCCAACTTTCGGCGGTCTTTTAGATGTGTTCGCCAGGTCACAAGCAGGCTTCAGACGGGTATCGAGCGTTATTCCCAGAGGCCACCTCAGTCCATAGCGAATCTTTCAGGGGCATAGCAGGGCGGCCGCCCGGCAACTTGGCAAGTGCGCACCTGAATCTTTACTCGATACTCGATCGCTCGGTCTCTCACGCCGTTCACAGCTGATGTCGCGGCGGTGCCAGTAAACCTCAAAAGTTCCCAGCTTTAATCCCAGCTACGGTCCAGTGTCAATAGACCGTGCTGGATAAAGCAAGGCAGGTGGAAGAGCCGAGACGCCGAGACGCCGGGCCGAAGCGGGTGGGTAAGGGGGCGGTACCCATGCGGACGTGCGGTACGCCCACGCAGCTACTCCGCTACGTCATACCGCTGCGCCATGGAGCCTGAAGTCTCTAATATCTGAGATCAGGCTTGTGTGTGTCCAGCCCAGTTCCTACAGGTAAATAGTTGATGATTTTCAATGGATATTTAATCTATCCATACTCCTCACGTTCTCTGTGCTAGATGTCTCTCATTTCTAAAATCAGATATGTGGGTGTTCAGCTCAGTCCTACTTGGTAAACCATTGATAAGTGCCTGGCTAAAATTTTAATGTGCATAATGAACATGAAGGCCTTGGGACCTAGACCCCACCTGAACCCTATCATAGACACGTATAGGAGATGCGGCAGTGTATGCACACTGTACTTTTCCCTTTAGTCTATGGGACTCCCACAATAGTCATTGCTATACTTACCTGTCCTCATTTCCAAGTGAGCAATCGGTGCAGTGTGGATGCCTCTTTCAGCTCATGACCAATTCTCCTGGTTTGGTTGTGATTTTTTTACTGTATTTCTATGAAATCAATTTCCTAGTGGAATATTGCAAAAATGTTGTACATGGAGTAAGGTTCCCACTGCATTCTTCTAGTAGATAACAAATTCCAGCACAATATGTGAATTAAAGATGTAATTAGGTAATTTTATTCAAGAGCGGCTATGTCTGTGATGTTTCGGCCTCTAACCCTAACCCTAACTATTGCTGCAGAGGAAGACAGGAGACAGCATGAGAAGCGCTAAAGAAAAGTATATCCACACATCTGTAAATGTGCCATGAGGGCGAAATGTTACAGACACAGCCGCTCTGGAATAAAATTCCTCAATTGCATCTTTAATTCACATATTGTGCTGGTGTATTTCTATTAAAACATTTTGAGAATATAATAGTAGAGGCAGAGTAAACAAATGTAACCAAACTAACACAATATCAACAGTCTATGCAGTTGGGTCAAGAACACGATAAAGAATAGTTAGAAAAAATATAATGCAAATGACAAAAGAACCAACCTGGACATGAAGGTCTCCAAGGTGGCAGAAGTTCTGGGGTACAGGCTGTATGTGTCCTTCCTAAAATCTACAGAGAATAATTTTGTTGTTTCTTTAATTGCTTTTTTTTAATATTGATTAATTTCCTCAATTATGTAAATGCTTTTAGTAAATTTGATAATCCTTGTATTCTATATGGTAGTAAAAAAAATAAAAATCATAATCGTTATTCTATTTATGCTTGCTATCTTGAATAGTGAATACTCCTTTACAAGGACTGGTGAAGCCATGATATCTAACAAAACCCATTGGAGGAGATTTTGCATATTTCATCAAAATTATTATGTGTTTTGGACACATTTTATGCATAGCTCAACTATTTTATAATGTGTCTAGAGCAATGAGCATGGTTTAAAAAAAGACATAACATATACCAAATTTACAGTATTAAAGCCATGCTCTATATTTGATCAATTTGAAGTAAATTGTGTCTGGTTTGAAATTTCATTCATTCTGTTACGGCAGTGAATGTGGAACCACTGTATCAACCAACAGTTTGATTTGAGTTTGGGCTACTCCTAAAAGCAGAATTCTGGCAGTTCCATAGTTTTAATCCTATACCCCTGTACAGAGATCTGGACTTTGATGCAGGAGAACTACCAAGCGGCTACCTCCAGGAGTAGTCTCTGTGTGATTGACAGCTGACCCATAGGGATCAGAGACACCAATGCAGGGGATCAGGCAAAACCATAATCAGAGAAAAGCTGAGGACAGGGCAGGCAGAGTACAAGCAATCCAATAAACAGTCCAAGGTCAGGTCAGGCAGCTGAGGATCAATATCCAGGAAATGTGAAGAAGTCTGTATATGGGCGGACAAACAAATACAGTACACCTTTGCAGGAACTAGCAAGCAAGGAACCTAATGCTTAGGCACCCTGTCATAGGCAAAGGTGCCTTAAGCATCCAAAAGTGGCCAGCTATTGGTTGGTGTGAATTAGGGTGTGCGTGCTGGCCCTTTAAGAGCCTGGGGAGAGCACTTGCGCCGCCCATGTCCTGGAAAGAGAGGCAGTGCTGGCAAGGGGCAGGCTGTGGCCTGCACGGGAAGATAGGTTAGGCAACTCTGGTGGCTGGGCCCACCACAAGGGACCAGAGAAGTCTGGTGGGACTGGCCTGCCAGAACAGGAGTGAGAGGTTGAGCAGAGTGGCACCCTTCATACTGTCTTCATACTCACTTGCATTCTGACGCTAAGCTCCCACAAACCAGCAGTAAAATGCATTGAGAGGACTCTTCTTTGAGTCCTCTCTATTATGTGCGTGAGCATAGGAGTCCTCTTAATGGATTTTACTGCTCAATTGTTGGAGCACGGTGTTGGTATGCCAATGAATATGTAGATAGAAAATTGCATAACTGGACACGGTGTCACACTATTCACCGTTTCCTTTGGGTTGGGGTGTTTTGGAGCTGACAGATTCCCTTTAAAGATGGTCCCTGCTGTGGAGAGGAGGGAGTGCCATAGCTGCCAGGTGACTGCTCTTTTATACAGCAGACACCCAGAGCTAATGTATGTGATTGGCAATAACGTGGCTCTGAGCATGTTTTTCCATAGAGTGCTGTGCTCCTGGGGCCTGAACGGATCTCCCGCATTGAGATGAAGGGAGCCATTTATTTGTTGTTTGAGCATTAGGACGAATCTCGGGCTACCAACCTCCTATAGACTGCAATGGTAATTCATTGCAGTCTATGGGAGAAGCAATCAGACAATTTCATGTTCAAGTCTTTCATGTTCAAGTCCTTTAAGAGGATCCCTTAAGGGGACTTAATATTAGTGTAAAATTAGTTTAAAAAAAAGTTTTAAAAAATATAAAAAAGTAAAAAAACAAACAAATCACCCATAATACAAATAAGGCTACTTTCACAATCGCGTTTTGTGCGGATCCGTCATGGATGGATCAGTTCAGATAATACAGCCGTCTGCATCCATTCAGAACTGATCCGTTTGTATTATCTTTAACATAGCCAAGACGGATCCATCTTGAACACCATTGAAAGTCAATGGAGGACGGATCCGTTTTCTATTGTGCCAGATTGTGTCACTGAAAACGGATCCATCCCCATTGACTTACATTGTGGTGCCAGGACGGATCCATTTTGGCTCAGTTTAATCAGACGGACACCAAAACGCTGCAAGCATCATTTTAGTGTCTGTCTCCAAAGCGGAATGGTGACTGAACTGATGCATTCAGAATGCATTAGAATGCAAACTGATCCGTTTTGGACCGCTTGTGGGAGCCCTGAACGGATCTCACAAACGGAAAGCCAAAGCGCGAGTGTGAAAGTAGCCTAAAAATAAATAAACAATAAAAAAATTACTGTAAGATAATTTGCACAGCTGTTTCTCAAAACACCTGAACTACTAAAGTATGAACATATTTATCCCATAAATTGAACGCTGTGATGGAAAAAAAAAATAAACAGATGATTATTGTAAAATGTTCATAGGCTACTTTTACGCCTGCATTGTTAATTCCGGTATTGAGATCCGGCAGAGGATCTCAATGCCTGAATTAAACGGATCCGTTTTGATTTTGCACATCAGGATGCATCCGTTCCATTAGGATGCAGTTGTGTGAAATCAAAACGGATCCGTCACTAAATACTTGGAAAGTCAATGGGTGATGGATCCGTTTTTTTAGGCTCCTAAAAAAACTGATCAGTCACCAGTGATTTACATTTTTTTCAGTGCTGGATCCTTTTTTCCCGTTTTTATTTGTCTGGTCGCAAAACAGAATGCTGCCGGACCGGAAGAAATCCTGATTCGTCCTGAACAGATCTCTTTCCATTCAGAATACATGAGGTCTAAATGGAAACACTTTTTTCCGGTATTGAGAGCCTCTGCCAGATCTTAATACTGGAAAATAACAGCATAAGGCCTCATGCACACGGCCGTTGTGCAGCCGTTCCGTACATTGGAAACCACAATTTGCGGTCCCCAATGCACTGGAAACATCCGTGAGGCGGCCGGGATGGAACGAGACTTCAACTTGAATGGATCCGTGATCCGTCCGCACACGTTCCATTTTTTTGCTGTGCGGAGGCACGGACAGAAACACCACGGAAGCACTCCGTAGTGCTTCCGTGGGCTTCCGATCTGTGCTTCCGTTCGGCAGTGCACCGCATCTCCCTGATTGCAGACCCATTCAGGTAAATGGGTCCGCATCCGTGATGCGGGGTGTACGCGGCCGGTGCCCGTGTATTGCGGACCTGCTGTATGCGGGCCCCAATATGGTAACGACCAGGCAATGGCCATGTGCATGAGGCCTAAGTGTGAAAGTAGCCTTTCATTGCTTCACTTCCCCAAAAAGTTTAACAAAAAGTCATGAAAAAGTCATACACGCTCCAAAATGGTAGATCACCCGACAAAAATGAGCACTCAAACAAATCCATAGACAATTGAGGTCAGAATATGGTGATGCAAAAAACAATTTTTTTTTCCAAAGTTTTTTTTTTAACTATTAAAATACAAGAAAAAAAACGATATAAATGTGTTATTGCTGTGATCCTAGTGATCCGGAGAAAGAAGGTAACAGGTCAGTTTTAGTGCATAGGGTAAAAATGAAACCTACAAAACTATTGCTGAATTGCGTTTTTCCAATTCCACCCCATTAGATATTTTTTTTACAGCTTCCCACTGCCTTGTATGCAATATTAAATGGTGCAACTTTTCTCACAAAAAAAACAAACCCTCATATGTCTATGTGAAATGAAAAATAAAAATGTTAAGGCTCAGGGAAGGCAGGGAGTGAAAAATGAAAATGCAAAAAATGAAAATTACCTAGCCAGGAAGGGGTTAATACATGAGCCTCTCCATTTGATAACATGCGCCTGAAGATATGCTGTTTTAGGATGATATAGTCTGAAACTATGTTATTATTAGGATGCAATATAGAGGAAGGCAACAAAGGCCTAAGCATAGGGCTGTAGAATTGCTGGACTGCCCAGTTATTCTGCTTATAAAATTTGACATTTTATTCCATATATATATATATATATATATATATACAGTCATGTGAAAAAATTAGGACACCCTTTGAAAGCATGTGGTTTTTTGTAACATTTTTAATAAATGGTTATTTCATCTCCGTTTCAACAATACAGAGAGATTAAAGTAATCCAACTAAACAAAGAAAACTGAAGAAAAGTCTTTTCAAGATCTTCTGTAAATGTCATTCTACAAAAATGCCTATTCTAACTGAGGAAAAAGATAGGACACCCTCACATGTATTCCCTCTTAAATTGGCTCAGATCTCACACCAGGTGCACATAATTAGTAGATCGTTACTCTGCATGTTGAATGAGGCTTGCCCTATTTAAACCTCAGACATTTAGTTTGGTGTGCTCCTGACTGTTGAAGTGAGAGTGAGCACCATGGTGAGAGCAAAAGAGCTGTCAGAGGACTTCAGAAAAAAGATTGTAGCAGCCTATGAGTCTGGGAAGGGATTTAAAAAGATCTCAAAAGATTTTGAAATCAGCCATTCCACTGTCCGGAAGATAGTCTACAAGTGGAGGGCTTTCAAAACAACTGCCAACATGCCCAGAACTGGTCGCCCCAGCAAGTTCACCCCAAGAGCAGACCGCAAGATGCTAAAAGAGGTCTCCAAAAACCCTAAAGTGTCATCTCGAGAACTACAGCAGGCTCTGGCTACTGTTGATGTAGAAGTACATGCCTCTACAATCAGAAAGAGACTGTACAAGTTTAACTTGCATGGGAGGTGTGCAAGGAGGAAACCTTTGCTTTCCAAGAGAAACATCGAGGCCAGACTGACATTTGCCAGAGATAAAGTTGACAAAGACCAGGACTTCTGGAATAATGTTCTTTGGACAGATGAGTCCAAAATTGAATTATTTGGACACAACAGCAGAGGACATGTTTGGCGTAAACCAAACACAGCATTCCAAGAAAAGAACCTCATACCAACTGTGAAGCATGGAGGTGGAAGTGTCATGGTTTGGGGCTGCTTTGCTGCAGCAGGACCTGGTCAGCTCACCATCATAGAATCCACGATGAATTCTACTGTGTATCAGAAGGTGCTTGAAGAACATGTGAGACCATCAGTTAGAAAATTAAAGCTGAAGCGGAACTGGACCATGCAACATGACAATGACCCAAAACATACTAGTAAATCAACCAAAGATTGGCTGAAAAAGAAGAAATGGAGAGTCCTGGAATGGCCAAGTCAAAGTCCAGATTTGAATCCCATTGAGATGCTGTGGGGTGACTTGAAAAGGGCTGTACGTGCAAGAAACCCCTCAAACATCTCACAGCTGAAAAAGTTCTGCATTGAGGAGTGGGGTAAAATTTCCTCAGACCGATGTCGAAGACTGGTAGATGGCTACAAGAACCGTCTCACTGCAGTTATTTCAGCCAAAGGAGGTAACACTCGCTATTAGGGGCAAGGGTGTCCTATCTTTTTCCTCAGTTAGAATAGGCATTTTTGTAGAATGACATTTACAGAAGATCTTGAAAAGACTTTTCTTCAGTTTTCTTTGTTTAGTTGGATTACTTTAATCTCTCTGTATTGTTGAAACGGAGATGAAATAACCATTTATTAAAAATGTTACAAAAAACCACATGCTTTCAAAGGGTGTCCTAATTTTTTCACATGACTGTATATATATATACTGCCTGTCCAAAAAAAAAGTTGCCACCAAAAAAAGCCTTTAGCTTTGATTACGGCACACATTCTCTGTGGCATTGTTTCGATTAGCTTATGCAATGTCACAAGATTTATTTCCATCCAGTGTTGCATAAATTTTTCACCAAGATCTTGCATTGATGATGGTAGTCTGACTGCTGCGCAAAGCCTTATCCAGCACATCCCAAAGATTCTCAACGGGGTTAATGTCTGGACTCTGTGGTGGCCAATCCATGTGTGAAAATGATGTCTCATGCTCCCTGAACCACTCTTTCCCAATTTGAGCCCGATGAATCCTGACATTGTTATCTTGGAATATGCCCGTGCCATCAGCGAAGAAAAAATCCATTGATGGAATAACCTGGTCATTCAGCATGTTCAGGTAGTCATCTGACCTCATTCTTGGAGCACATACTGTTGCTGAACCTAGATCTGACCAACCGTAGCAACCGCAGATCATACCACTGCCCCCACAGGCTTGTACAGTAGGCACTAGGCATGATGGGTGCATCACTTCATCTGCCTCTCTTCTTACCCTGATGCGCCCATCACTCTGTAACAGGGTAAATCTGGACTCATTAGACCACATGACCTTCTTCCATTGCTCCAGAGTCCAATCTTTATGCTCCCTAGCAAATTGAAGCCTTTTTTTCTGGTTTGCCTCACTGATTAGTGGTTTTCTTACGGCTACTCAGCTGTTCAGTCCCAATCCCTTGAATTCCCTTCACATTGTGCATGTGGAAATGCTCTTACTTTCACTATTAAACATAGCCCCAAGTTCTACTGTTGTTTTACTTCGATTTGATTTCACCAAACGTTTAAGTGATCGCCGATCATGATCATTCAGGATTTTTTTCCCACCACATTTCTTCCTTGAATACGATGGGTTCCCACTATCCTTCCAGTTTTTAATAATGCGTTGGACAGTTCTTAACCCAATTTTAGTAGTTTCTGCAATCTCCTTAGATGTTTTTTATGCTTGATGCATGCCAATGATTTGACCCTTCTCAAACAGACTAACATCTTTTCCACGACCACGAGATGTGTCTTTCGACATGGTTGTTTAACCCCTTAAAGATTCAGCCCTATTTCACCTTAAGGACCTGCCCATTTTTTTCAAATCTGACCAGTGTCATTTTAAGTGCTGATAACTTTAAAACGCTTTGACTTATCCAGGCCATTCTGAGATTGCTTTTTGTCACATATTGTACTTCATGACACTGGTAAAATGAAGTAAAAAAAAAATCATTTTTATTTATAAAAAAATACCAAATTTACCAAAAAATTTTTAAAAATTGCAAATTTCCAAGTTTCAATTTCTCTACTTCAATAATACATAGTAATACCTCCAAAAATAGTTATTACTTTACATTCCCCATATATCTACTTCATGTTTGGATCAATTTGGGAATGATATTTTATTTTTGGGGGATGTTACAAAGCTTAGAAGTTTAGAAGAAAATCTTGAAACTTTTCAGAAATTTTCAAAAACCCACTTTTTAGGGACCAGTTCAGATCTGAAGTCACTTTGTGAGGCTTACATAATAGAAACCACCCAAAAATGACCCCATTCTAGAAACTACACCCCTCAAGGTATTCAAAACTGATTTTACTAACTTTGTTAACCCTTTAGGTGTTGCACAAGAGTTATTGGCAAATGGAAATGAAATTTGCGAATTTCAATTTTTGGGCAAATTTTCCATTTTAATCCATTTTTTCCAGTAACAAAGCAAGGGTTAACAGCCGAACAAAATGCTATATTTATTGCCCCGATTCTGTAGTTTACAGAAACACCCCATATGTGGCCGTAAACTACTGTACGGGCACACAGTAGGGTGTAGAGGGAAAGGTGCGCCGTATGGTCTTCGGAAGGCAGATTTTGCTGGACTGTTTTTTTTACACCATGTCCCATTTGAAGCCCCCCTGATGCACCCCTAGAGTAGAAAATCCATAAAAGTGACCCCATCTAAGAAACTACACCCCTCAAGGTATTCAAAACTAAATTTACAAACTTTGTTAACCCTTTAGGTGTTGCACAAGATTTAATGGAAAATAGAGATACAATTTCAAAATTTCACTTTTTTGGCAGATTTTCCATTTTAATATTTTTTTTCCAGTTACAAAGCAAGGGTTAACAGCCAAACAAAACTCAATATTTATGGCCCTGATTCTGTAGTTTACAGAAACACCCCATATGTGGTCGTAAACTGCTGTACGGGCACACAGCAGGGCGCAGAAGGAAAGGAATGCCATGCGGTTTTTGGAAGGTTGATTTTGCTAGACTTTTTTTTGGACACCATGTCCCATTTGAAGCCCCCCTGATGCACCCCTAGAGTAGAAACTCCAAAAAAGTGACCCCATTTTAGAAACTACAGGATAGGGTGGAAGTTTTTTTGGTACTAGTTTAGGGTACATATGATTTTTGGTTGCTCTATATTACACTTTTTGTGAGGCAAAGTAACAAGAAATAGCTTTTTTGGCACCGTTTATTTTTGTTATTTACAACATTCATCTGACAGGTTAGCTCATGTGGTATTTTTATAGAGCAGGTTGTCGGTGATACCTAATATGTATACAATTTTTTTATTTATGTAAGTTTTACACAATGATTTCATTTTTGAAACAAAAAAAATCATGTTTTAGTGTCTCCATAGTCTGAGAGCCATAGTTTTTTCAGTTTTTGGGCGATTATCTTAGGTAGGGTCTCATTTTTTGTGGGATGAGATGACGGTTTGATTGGCACTATTTTGAGGTGCATATGACTTTTTAATCGCTTGCTATTACACTTTTTATGACGTAAGATGACAAAAAATGGCTTTTTTTACACAGTTTTTATTTTTATTTTTTTACGGTGTTCACCTGAGGGGTTAGGTCATGTGATATTTTTATAGAGCCGGTTGATACGGACGCGGAGATACCTAATATGTATCCTTTTTTTATTTATGTAAGTTTTACACAATGATTTCATTTTTGAAAAAAAAAAATCATGTTTTAGTGTTTCCATAGTCTAACAGCCATAGTTTTTTCAGTTTTTGGGCGATTATCTTGGGTAGGGTATGATTTACTTTTTTGGGAAGTAAGGTGTGCAAAATTTCAATTTCCTCATAGTTTTTTTTTTTATGGCGTTCACCGTTTGGGGAAAGTAACATGACCGTTTTATAGATCAGGTCGTTACGGACGCGGCGATACCTAATATGTGTAGTGTATTTTATTTTTTTTAATTTTTATTCAGTGATAAATGTGGTTTTTTTCATCTTGACTTTTTTCACTTTTTAAAAAAAAAAAATTTGACCCAGACCCACTTGGTTCTTGAAGATCCAGTGGGTCTGATGTCTGTATAATACAGTACCGTACACTATATAGTGTATTGTACTGTATTTTACTTACACTTTGTCTGAACAGATCTATGCATCTTTAGCACAGATCTGTTCAGCACCATGTACAGCAGGATGCCTGAGAAGGCGTCCTGTTGCCATGGGAACATTCCCCGTCTGCTCAGTTGTGGCCACAACTGAGCAGACGGGGAAGGGTAAGGAGGGGGGCTCCCTCCCTCAGTGATCCCATCCTGTCGGGGGGCTGCAAAGGCACAGCAGCCCCCCGATGGGAGAGGGAGCCCCTTCTTACTGTTAACCTTTTCCATACAGCGGTCCGTATGGAACGCGGTATGGAAAGGGTTAAACGGCTGACATCACAGCACAGATGTCAGCCGTTTATACCAGAGTGTCAGCAATGTGCTGACACTCTGGTATACCACTGGACGACAATGAATATTCAAGAGGAGGCGGGCGGGGGATCACGATCCCACCTGCCGCACCGCCTGCAACACCCCCCCTGCACCACCCGCCGGCATAAAATCATTCAGGGGTGCAGGGGGGGTGTGAAAAAAACTTTATTTGGGGCATTTTAAAGTTTGATCCTTGCGGTCAGGGACCGCGGGGATCAGAATCTGCAGAAAGCGCAGCAAACCGCAGGTCTGAATTGACCTGCGGTTTGCTGCGATCGCCGATGCGGGGGGGTCATATGACCCCCCCAGCGTTGTGACAGGATGCCCACTGAATGATTTGGGTATGCTGCGATTTTCACGCAACGCACAAGTGATGCGTGAAAATCACCGCTCATGTGAACAGCCCCATAGAAATGAATGGGTCGGTATTCAGTGCGGGTGCAATGCGTTCACCTCACGCATCGCATCCGCGCGGAATACTCGCCCGTGTGAAAGGGGCCTAACTGTCTGGCATGGCGTAGGGACCAATTTGTATAGCTGTGCATTATTAGCCGTTGGGACAGTATTTTTGCCTCCTCATATTGGTTAGGATCAGAGCAGTTGCGCTTAACGCGCGTTAATTCGCCTATGGGGATTGCTTTAAAGAGGACCTTTCATCAGTTTTGACATAGGCTAATTATGGTATTACCTTGTAGGGCGGCCCCTACTGATGCCATGGGTGTTTGGGGTTTTTTCAAACCCCCCCACCGTTTGTCCGCTGTGGTCCCCCGATATTCTGGCGCGCTATATTGTAATGAGCTGTAAATTTGCAACGGGGCGGAGACGCAGTCTTCTGCTGTGGGCGTCTCCTTCTCCCTGGCTGTGAGCGCGATCCAATCAGAGCAGACCGCTCACAGCCAGGGAGAAGGAGTGAGATTCCTTCTCCCTGTTTGTGAGCGGTCCGCTCTGATTGGATCGCGCTCACAGCCAGGGGGAAGGAGACGCCCACAGCAGAAGACTGCGTCTCCGCCCCGTTGCGAAGTTACACCTCATTAAAATAAGGCCTCTTTCACACGACCGTTGTGTGCACCCGTGGCCGTTGTGCCGTTTTCCGTTTTTTTCCGCGGACCCCATGACTTTCAATGGGTCCGTGGAAAAAACGGAAAATGCACCGTTTTGCAGCCGCATCCGAGATCCGTGTTTCCTGGCCGTGAAAAAAATATGACCTGTCCTATTTTTTTCACGGCCAACGGTTCACGGACCCATTCAAGTCAATGGGTCCGTGAAAGAACACGGATGCACACAAGATTGGCATCCGTGTCCGTGATCCGTGGCCGTAGGTTAGTTTTTATACAGACGGATCCGAAGATCCGTCTGCATAAAGCTTTTTCAAAGCTGAGTTTTCACTTCGTGAAAACTCAGAACCGACAGTATATTCTAACACAGAAGCGTTCCCATGGTGATGGGGACGCTTCTAGTTAGAATACACTACAAACTGTGTACAAGACTGCCCCCTGCTGCCTGGCAGCACCCGATCTCTTACAGGGGGCCGTGATCAGCACAATTAACCCCTTCAGGTGCGGCACCTGAAAGGGTTAATTGTACTATCATATCCCCCTGTAAGAGATCAGGGCTGCAGGGGGCAGACCCCCCCCCTCCCCAGTTTGAATATCATTGATGGCCAGTGCGCCCCCCCCCCATTGTAATAATTCGTTGGTGGCACAGTGTGCGCCCCCCCCTCCCTCCCTCTATTGTAATAATTCGTTGGTGGCACAGTGTGCGCCCCCCATCGGCCCCCCCTCCCTCTATAGCATTAACAACATTGGTGGCCAGTGTGCGGCCTCCCATCTCCCCCCCCCCCATCATTGGTGGCAGCGGAGTTCCGATCGGAGTCCCAGTTTAATCGCTGGGGCTCCGATCGGTAACCATGGCAACCAGGACGCTACTACAGTCCTGGTTGCCATGGTTACTTAGCAATAGTACAATAGTAGAAGATTCATACTTACCTGCTGCTGCGATGTTCGTGTCCGGCCGGGAGCTCCACCTACTGGTAAGTGACAGCCTCAGGTCTGTGCGGCGCATTGCTAAATGAACTGTCACTTACCAGTAGGAGGAGCTCCTGGCCGGACACGAACATCGCAGCTCCCAGGTAAGTATGAATCTTTTACTATTGTACTATTGCTAGTCACCCGCTGCCACCAATGATCGGGGGGGGGGGGGGGGAGATGGGAGGCCGCACACTGGCCACCAATGTTGTTAATGCTATAGAGGGAGGGGGGGCCGATGGGGGGCGCACACTGTGCCACCAACGATTTATTACAATAGAGGGAGGAAGGGGGGGGCGGGGGGGCGCACACTGTGCCACCAACGAATTATTACAATAGAGGGAGGAAGGGGGGGGCACACTGTGCCACCAACGATTTATTACAATAGAGGGAGGAAGGGGGGGGGGGGCGCACTGGCCATCAATGATATTCAAACTGGGGAGGGGGGGGTCTGCCCCCTGCTGCCTGGCAGCCCTGATCTCTTACAGGGGGATATGATAGTACAATTAACCCCTTCAGGTGCGGCACTTGAGGAGTTAATTGTGCTGATCACGGCCCCCTGTAAGAGATCGGGTGCTGCCAGGCAGCAGGGGGCAGTCATGTACACAGTTTGTAGTATATTCTAACTAGAAGCGTCCCCATCACCATGGGAACGCCTCTGTGTTAGAATATACTGTCGGAAATGAGGTTTCACGATCTAACTCATATCCGACAGTATATTCTAACATAGAGGCGTTCCCATGGTGATGGGGACGCTTCAAGTTAAAATATACCATCGGATTGGAGAAAACTCCGATCCGATGGTATAAAAGGGACTCCAGACTTTACATTGAAAGTCAATGGGGACGGATCCGTTTGAAATGGCACCATATTGTGTCAACGTCAAACGGATCCGTCCCCATTGACTTGCATTGTAATTCAGGACGGATCCGTTTGGCTCCGCACGGCCAGGCGGACACCAAAACGACTTTTTTTTCATGTCCGTGGATCCTCCAAAAATCAAGGAAGACCCACGGACGAAAAAACGGTCACGGATCACGGAAAAACGGGACCCCGTTTTGTGGACCGTGAAAATATACTGTCGTGTGCAATAAGCCTAACAGCTTTGTTAATAAAAATATCAATAAAAAAGCAGAGTCGCAAACAACAAGATTTAAAAGTAAACCGTTACTTATTCTCCAATATAGCAATCAGTTCAATCAGATTAAAGATATTGTTCATAAATACTTGCCCATCTTGGAAGATGATGCTACGGTAAAGGGACTGAAACAACAGGGATGTGATACTATTTATAGGAGACCCCCATCGATAGGACAAATCTTATCACCCAGTTTATGCCAGTCCATAAAAACACATAAGGCTACTTGGCTACAAAGTACCGGCTTTTAAAGATGTGGTTCACATCCTTGCCGTACATGCGGACATGTAGTATTGAGTAAACAGTTTTCAAACGCAGACGACACTGCATCTTTCACATTTAGGAATTATATCAATTGCAATACTACATTTGTCATTTACATGATCCTGTGTTCTCTTTGTAATAAAAAAATATATAGGTTGCACATCACGAAAACTAAAAACCCAAATTTTAGAACGTCTTAATGACATCACTAATCCAATAACAAATAGGAACATATCAAGTGTATCCAAATACTTTTTACAGGCACTTAAAGGTTCACTAATGGGGCTGCAAGTGATTGATATGGAAAAAATCAAAAAAACATTTAGGGGGAGCAATGTCAAAGATTTACTGCATAATAGGGAGACATATTTGATATTTCAATGCAACACAATAGCCACTAACGGTCTAAATATGAAGCGTGAAATAATGTTTCACTACTAACCCGACTGGCCTACAAAAATATTCCTATTTGTATAACATATATTTAGCTAGCATTAGTTTTAACTACCATCAGTACTATAATAGGCACTGCACTTTCGGCTAACTTTGCATAAAGCAATAGTACAATATTGTAAACTTGTAATATATCTTCTTTCTCAACTTATCAGCCACGTACCAGCTGAATTCTCTCCCATCTCCAAAAGTGATCATTCACTCTCAAGTGACAGCTAAAATCCGTGTTGAGCGAGGAGATGGGTTATAAACTCACTGAGGGGATTAGGTTGCATGCTACCCATAGATATCTATGGAAATGGGAGGGGGAAAAGTGAAGAGAGACAGATGCACAGACATGCAAGCTGTAGTAAGTTCTCTATCTCATCCCAGTGCTGGTTTCACATCTACACTGCTCAGTAGGGATGGACGAACATCAAATGTTCGCGAACCGCAAGTTTGCGGCGGGTCCCATTCATTTTAATGGCAGGCGAACCTGAAAAACCTTCAGCTCATATTTGCAGCCAAGAAATAATTACTAGAAGTGCACAAATAGTCCCACAACATGGACAGTGACATACCAGATGTATTATTCGAATTTGCAATCTCCATTCATTCTTTTTTTCAATGCGAAATATCGGCAATATAATTACATGATTTTCCTATTTTATGACGTAAAGTCATGAATTTATTAAAGACACGGAGGCGAGTATTGCTATCTCTTTCTTTACTAAATCTTATAGCAGCAAAGAAAAAAACATCAATCAAACAGGTAACCATGGCAACCAACTCCTCCCCACTGTGCCAGTATAATAGTCTCTGACTCTGCTAACTCCTCCTCTTTCTTTGATAACGACCGATGTCCAGAACTCTTAGAACCAAACTCTCCAAACACGGAAACCGAAATTCAAGGACCAGCTGAACGGCTCTTCAACGGAAGACGGAAACAGGAAACTCCAATACAATTCGCATCCAGAAGACAGTGTATTCATCCTAAGAAATAAATAAAGAAGACAAAGGTAGAAAACGTACCAAAATCTCATCAAGAGAGACATCAGTGCATGGAAATGAACATACAGCATAATTGGATGAAAAAATCAAAGCACAAAACAATAAATAATGCATAACAGAGAAACTCTCAGGGAGGGTATACAAAATGGGAGGGGCAATACTCGCCTCCGTGTCTTTAATAAAATCATGACTTTACGTCATAAAATAGGAAAATCATGTAATTTTATTACACGACATGGAGGCTCCTATTGCGAGTTCAAAGCTGACCTATAACTGAGGAAAAAACGTGAACAGAAGGCCTGAAATAGAACTCACGGAATGTAGATACACGGGACCAATCCGCCATCCTCATAATATCCTCTAAACGCGCTCCAGACACCACCATAGACGTTGCAGAAGCCCCCCTAGTGGAATGAGCCGTGAAAATCGCAGTATCAACACCTGCTAAAGCCATAACCCATTTCACCCAACGGGCCAAGGTGACAGTGGAGACCGGACGGAAAGGACGCCTATAAGATAGAAAAAGTTCCGGAGAAGAAGAGGATCGATGCGCAGCCATACGAGCCTCATACTCCTGGAGACACAACACAGGACAAAGAGCCGGAGAATCCGGGAAACTGGGGTAAGATACTGACCTAATACTGGTTTTGGTGCGACGCGAGATGTTGAACGTGACTCCCTCAGGAGTAAATGAACGAGCGTCATGATCCAAAGCGCGAACGTCCGATACCCTTTGCAAGATATCAAGCAGAACAACGACACCAGCTTGGCTGCAAGATGACGAAGAGAAAGGTCCGTATTAGACGGCCATGAAGAGAACAGTGTAAGCACCAAAGAGACGTCCCAAGTAGAAGTGAACCGAGGTCTAGGAGGTCGGGATAGGCGGGAACCCTTGAGAAGTCTGCAAACAAGAGGGTGTTGACCTGCAGGGCACCCGTTAAACCCTAGATGAAAAGCGGAAATGGCCGAGCGGTATAAATTGATGGTACGGTAAGCCTTACCGTCCTCAAAAAGAGAAGCGAGAAACTGAAGAACTTCGGTCACAGGACATGATAAGGGATCCTGGTGCCTAGCCAGGCACCAATCAGTCCAAGACCTCCAGGCTGATCGATAAGCTCATCTGGTTCCTGGTGCCCACGCCTCGTCCAAAAGACGTCGAGCTGTTTCCGAAATTCCAGCGATGTCCCAGGGTTCCCCGAAATTCTGCATGCCAGGAGACGAAGAGAGCCGTCGAGGGTGAGGGGATGATCTAAACCCCCTGGATTCAACAAGAGGCCTGGAAAAACCGGAAGAAGTAGAGGGCATTGAATCAGGCATTCCATCAGCTGAGGAAACCAAGATTGCGCGGGCCAGAACGGAACTATGAGCACAAGGTCCGCTTGCTGGCGGCGGGTTTGAGACAATACTTGTCATGCCCCACTCTGACGATGTGCGGAGGTCAGCCAGGATTGCAGCACAAGTCTAGTATTTGTTTTGATGCTGTGCTGGATCCGCCTCGCATCAGGTGCACTGGGTGGAGTCATTAGTTTAAATAGTCTCCAGCTAAGGTGCTCTGAGCGGATTATACTCTTCATTGTGGTCTTGGAAGCTAGAAAGGAAGGTTTGCTGTTTGTTCCTGCTCTCAGCAGATAAGTGTCTTTGGTTGTTTATGTCATCTATCCCATCCAGGTTCTGTGCGAGCTGGCAGCTCCTTTCTCCCCACTTCACCATCTCAGGGAGTTCAGGGTTCTGTTAGCATAGGCTGGTGGACACAGCAAATCTACCATCAAGATTTGATCTGTGGGCTGAGCATTGTAGGGAAAGAGGTCAGGGATTAATTAGGAGGTGACCCTTCCCCCGTCTCTCGTCCAGAGCCTGGTTGGTGTGTTATCTGTTTAACTGTGCACGTCCGCCGTGACATTATAATCCGCCATACTGTGACCGCCATTTCTCAGTGTTTATGGGATGGCGTCAATTGAAGCACTGGTTGACCGCATGCAGGGTTTGTCCCTGGAGGTTGCGGATCTACGTAGTATGGTCACACAGTGTCAGAGGGTGTTGGCTTCAGGTACAGGTCAAATTGTTGGGGAGCCTAAAGTCGCTCTTCCGGAGAAATTTGCAGGGGGTACTGATGATTTTTTCCGTTTCAAGGAATCATGTAAATTGTACTTTCGTTTGTGCCCATTTTCAGGTAATGAGGATCAGAGGGTGGGTATCGTCATGTCTTTGCTGAAAGGGGACGCGCAATCCTGGGCTTTTTCCCTGCCGCCCGGTTCTCTGGCTCTCCGGTCGCTGGAGGAATTTTTTAAAGCCCTGGGATTGATTTACGATGACCCAGATCGAGTTTCAATGGCAGAGTCAAAATTACGTAACTTACTACAGGGTAAACATACTGCTGAGGTTTACTGCACAGAGTTTAGGAGGTGGGCTACTGAGTCGGGGTGGAACGACCCCGCGTTACGTAGCCAGTTTTGTCAGGGGTTATCTGAAAGGTTGAAGGATGCTCTGGCTTTTCATGAATACCCAGATACTTTGGAAAATGCAATGTCTTTGGCGATACGTTTGGATAGACGTATCAGAGAGAGGGGTAAGGGTCCCTCTGTGCAGGGGATTCCTCCCGCGTGTAGTTTTGTTCCACCAGCTGCCCAGGGAGATATTGCTTGTTATTCTGGCCTAGGAGAGGAACCCATGCAGTTAGGTCAGATATCTTTCCATTCGGATAGTAGAGACTTTCGTAAAGCGCACAATTTATGTTTCTTTTGTGGAAAGAGGGGTCATTTTGTTTTTTCTCGTCCGTATGTTGAACCACAGGGGAGAGTGATAAAGAAAAAAGAAAAAGAAAAAAAAACCTCCCTCACACTTGGTGGTATGAATGGTGTGGTGGAGCAGACTGGTGTGCAAGTTCCCTGCAGTTCCCGTTTTCTCCTTTCATCTATGGTGGCGCTAGAGTCTCGAAATGTGTTTGTTGATGTTTTTCTTGATTGTGGTGCTGGGGTAAATTTAATTGACTTTCTGTTTCTTCAGAGTTTGGGACTAAGTATTTGCACGTTAGAGAACGAGATTCGTGTTTTTGCCATTGATTCTTCCCCTCTTTCTCAAGGGAGCCTTACTCACGTTGTTCATGATATTCATTTAAGGGTGGGTGATTCACATACTGAGATTATTTCCTGTTTCGTCATGAAGGATTTGCCAGCTCCAATAGTTTTGGGGTTGCCATGGTTGTCTAAACATAACCCAACTATAGACTGGCAGGCGAGACAAATCATTGGTTGGAGCAAGTTTTGTTCGGATAATTGTCTTGTCACATCTATTTCTGAAGTGTCCGTTACGGCCTTGCCTCAGTATCTCTCAGATTTTTCGGACGTGTTTGCGGAGGGTGGGGCTCAGGAATTGCCCCCTCATCGTGACTATGATTGTCCTGTGAATCTCATTCCGGGGGCTAAGTTGCCTAAGTCTCGGCTCTACAACCTCTCTCAACCCGAGAGAGAGGTCATGCGAAGGTATGTCGCCAAGAGTTTGGCAAAGGGTCATATTAGACCATCTAAGTCTCCAGTGGCTGTAGGTTTGTTCTTCGTGAAGAAGAAAGATGGATCACTGAGACCGTGTTTGGATTTCCGGGAGCTGAATCGTATTACAGTCCGGGATCCATATCCCCTGCCTTTGATCTCTGATCTTTTTGATCAGATTGTTGGAGCCAAGGTGTTCTCCAAGTTGGATTTGAGAGGAGCATACAATCTGATCAGGATCAAGGAGGGGGATGAGTGGAAAACGGCCTTCAATACGCACGAGGGTCATTTTGAGAACCTGGTAATGCCTTTTGGGTTGACGAATGCGCCAGCGGTATTTCAGCGATTCGTCAATGATATTTTTCATCATTTGGTGGGGAGGTTCGTAGTAGTCTACCTTGATGACATTTTAATTTATTCTCCTGATCTGAAGACCCATCAGGATCATGTGAGACAGGTTTTGACGATCCTGCGGGAGAATAAGTTATACGCCAAATTGGAGAAATGTTTGTTTGCGGTGCAAGAGCTTCCATTTTTGGGATACATGCTTTCTGATTGTGGTTTTCGTATGGACCCCGAAAAGGTCCGGGCGGTTCTGGAGTGGGACCGACCGGAGAATCAGAAAGCTTTGATGCGATTTTTGGGGTTTACGAATTATTATAGAAAATTTATTTTGAATTATTCCACGCTAGTCAAACCTCTTACTGATATGACCAAGAAGGGCGCTGATGTCTCTGTCTGGTCGGATGAGGCATTGCAGGCCTTTTCAGCTATTAAGGAGCGTTTTGCGTCTGCTCCCATTCTGGTGCAGCCGGATGTTTCTCAGCCATTTGTGGTCGAGGTTGATGCATCAGAGGTGGGCGTTGGGGCGGTGCTTTCGCAGGGTCCTTCTCCTGGCAAGTGGGTCCCGTGTGCCTTCTTCTCCAGGAAGCTCTCGGTCGCTGAGAGGAATTATGATGTTGGAGATAAGGAGTTGTTGGCAATCAAGCTGGCCTTTGAAGAATGGCGTCACTGGTTAGAGGGGGCTTCTCACCCCGTTACTGTGTATACAGACCATAAGAATTTGGCTTACCTGCAATCTGCCAAGCGTCTGAACCCTAGACAGGCCAGATGGTCATTGTTTTTTACCAGGTTCAATTTGGTGGTTACCTTTCGCCCAGGGGTCAAGAATGTCAAGGCAGATGCCTTGTCTCGCAGCTTCCCTGGGGGAGGTGATTCAGAAGATCCAGCGCCGATTTTGGCGGATGGAGTGGTGGTCTCCGCTCTGTACCCTGAATTGGAGATGGAGGTGTTGGGAGCTCAGGAGGGAGCTCCTGGTTCGTGTCCCCCAGGGAGGTTGTTTGTTCCTGAGGGCCTACGATACAAGGTGTTCAAGGAACATCACGATACTGTTCTCGCTGGACATCCTGGTGGTAAGTCCACCTGTGATCTGGTGTCCCGGAGGTTCTGGTGGCCAGGTTTGCATAAGAGTATTGAGAATTACGTGGCAGCTTGTGAAACCTGCGCTCGGTCTAAGGTTGCTCATACTCGACCGCCTGGTTCACTTCTTCCATTGTCTATTCCATCTCGTCCTTGGACACATTTGTCCATGGACTTTATTACGGACCTACCGAGTTCCTCCGGGAGAACAGTGATTTTGGTGGTAGTCGATCGTTTCAGTAAAATGGCTCACTTTATACCACTAACAAGTCTGCCTAACGCTAAGACTCTTGCGCAGATTTTTGTGGATAATATCGTTAAATTGCACGGTATTCCTTCGGATATTGTCTCTGATAGGGGCACGCAGTTTGTCTCCAGGTTTTGGAGGGCGTTCTGCTCTCGACTTGGCATTCAACTTTCTTTCTCGTCGGCTTTTCATCCACAGTCGAATGGTCAGACGGAGCGTACTAATCAAAACCTGGAGACCTACTTGAGGTGCTTTGTGGCTGAGAATCAGGAGGACTGGTCCTCATTCTTGCCCTTAGCAGAATTTGCATTGAATAACCTTAGGCAGGAGTCCACGGGTAAGTCGCCATTTTTTGGCGCATACGGTTTCCATCCTCAGTTTGGTACCTTTTCTGGGTCTGGTTCCTCCGGGATGCCAGAGGAGGAGAGATTCTCTTCTGCCTTATCCTCTATCTGGCGGGGGATTCAAGGGAATTTGGAGAGGATGGGTGAGAGGTATAAACGAATGGCTGACAGGAGACGTGTGACTGGTCCGGACCTGTGTGTGAGTGATTTGGTGTGGTTGTCCACTAGGAATATCAAGTTGAGAATGCCATCTTGGAAACTAGGTCCAAGATTTGTTGGTCCATATAAGATTTCTGCTGTGATCAATCCTGTGGCATTTCGACTTGATCTGCCGCAGACTTGGAGGATCCACGATGTCTTCCACAAGTCTTTACTAAAAAAATATGTTAAACCGGTGGTACCATCGCCATTGCCTCCTCCTCCTGTTCTGGTCGAGGGAAACTTGGAGTTCGAGATCTCCAGGATTCTTGACTCAAGAGTTCTGCGGGGTTCCCTCCAGTACCTGGTTCACTGGAGGGGATACGGTCCTGAGGAGAGGATGTGGGTTTCGGCGTCAGATGTCAACGCCAGCCGTCTGGTGAGGGCCTTTCATAGGTCCCATCCGGATAAGGTTGGTCCAGGGTGTCCGGAGGTCACCCATAGAAGGGGGGGTACAGTCATGCCCCACTCTGACGATGTGCGGAGGTCAGCCAGGATTGCAGCACAAGTCTAGTATTTGTTTTGATGCTGTGCTGGATCCGCCTCGCATCAGGTGCACTGGGTGGAGTCATTAGTTTAAATAGTCTCCAGCTAAGGTGGATGCATGGAATAGCCTTCCTGCAGAAGTGGTAGCTGCAAATACAGTGAAGGGGTTTAAGCATGCATGGGATAGGCATAAGGCCATCCTTCATATAAGATAAGGGCCGGGGGCTATCCATAGTATTCAGTATATTGGGCAGACTAGATGGGCCAAATGGTTCTTATGCAGCGTACTCAAGTTGTGTGCAATAGGTGTTTCTGGGTGTAGTAGTGCAATATACACTAACCTGGTACAGCTGACTCTCTGCAAGGGCAGGTATAGGTAGAAATAGTTCGTGACGCCAGTGCCAAGTAAACGGTGGCACGCCGTTTGCGGATGCAGGAATAATTTGAGGAAACGTGGTGTTAAAACAAAACTCCAACTTTAGTAGGTTTCAGGCAGAGACAATATTGGAATCGCAGTTCCTCAGCATGCAGTCGATTATGTAATACGGTTGATGCAGGCAATTACAGCTTGAGCAAGGTTATTACAGAGTGTTAAACACAGGACTTGCAGTACAGGAGCTTGCACTCTATTTCTGTCTGATCCTGGAATATAGCAAATCTTCTCCAAGGCCCATTAACCTAATTCTGGCTTTATATCCTTGGTTATAGAATAAGTACCTCCTCTGTCTTTCTGAGTACCTCTTGCTTCTCTGCTCTTTGCCTCTGTCTCTCCCTCAGCTTCTGGAAACTTCCTCAGGCTCTTGAGCTAAGATATTCCTGTTTCTGCATATGGGAATTCAGGAGGGAATCTTCTCCTGGATAGCAGGCTTCAGGCCTGGACTTGTCTCAGACATTGTCTAATCTCCCACTGTAGATTACAGACACTAGACTCTGTCTGCCCTCTACTTCCCTGTCTGGGCCTTATATAAACTAGGGCTCCCTAGCTCCCTCTAAGGACTAGAAGCTGGAATGACACCCCTAGCAGGCCTGTACATGCAAGTTTCAGTAACAGGAAAATACATACATTACATGACATTTTATAAAACTGACATATAGTAACTTCCCATAATTAAGGAGGGACGACAGCACACCAAGTGACCTTTGGTAGTGACGGGTATTACAGTTCCCGTACACTACATACCCCACTGCTTTAAGCTGAGTACGACCTCGTACTCCATCATGGGTCGCCCAACTGGAATCTCTACCTGAAATAGAAAAAGAGACATGCAGGCATACACTCATGTAATTCATCTGCATTTACATTTACATCAGGTCCAATTGGCAAAGGTGCAGGGCAGTGACAAGGGGCGTCGTTCTCTTCTCTCAGGATAGTGAATGGAACGGGGGCGCTGACCTGGCACAGCGTAACATTATAACCAGGATAGTCCATGACAATGAATAAGTCCATAATAAAACAGCAAAAGAGATAAAACAGTATAAAAGTTTTTGGAGGCTCAAAGAACAAACATGAGTCCGTACCCAGGTTATTTTCCTATAAATCACAGAGGCTCTCATGCGGTGGAGTCCATCTCTGGGCACAATACTTTTAAAAGAGTAAGAATCTCAGAGGCTCAGGTTCTTTTGAGTCTGTCTCCGGGCACGGTTCCTTAGTATGAAGTTGCACAATAAAAGGACAGCAAGAAAAGTGCTGTAAAACCCCTGATCAACCTGAAAAGGGGTTGAAGGGTAAAAGGTGCAACAAAGGAACAGGCACAACTTGGCGTGGGGTAGCAAAAGCAGGCAGGAGGTCCTGGAAACAAACCTGGCCTTGTTAGCTTTATTACTTCAGTGGTCAACACCTACCACTGAGCCGTGGACAAACTGGCAGCCGCAACAAGGACCAGGAAACGTAGGACTCCTGTCCTGGAAGGGTTAACATCCAACTTCTGATGAAATAAATCAAAGGCCTAGCAGGCTGATTCACAGTGACATATTGTAATCACTTGGCTCCGCTGGCAAGTACCGTCTGTAGTAGTCCTCTACAGGAGGATGTGCCCACATAACTGTATCAGGGGGCAGCTGTAGAGTAAAGGGGCCCCTAATAGGTATTGGCCCCATGGGCCTAGGGGAGAACCCTCTGATGGACCGTGCCGGTCCTGGCATGATCACTGCAGGGTGTGATGTGCTTGGCACCGCCGCAGCAAGCGGTCCGGTGCTCTGGGTGCAGCAGTTTACGGCTATCGCGGGTCCGGTCTGGGGCACTGACGTAGCAGTGGCAACAGAAGGCGGTCTACGGGTGGTGACAGGCACCCTTACCTCATCCTTCCTCGGCGGTGTCTGGATCCTGGCGGTGTATGTCTTGCGCAACTCCCGCAACTTCTCCTCCAGCCGGACGATCTGCTCACCGATGCTTTCTGTGTCGGAGTCGCTGTCCTCTGCGGGCACCGCCGGCGCAGGTACAGTCACCGATGGCGCGGACTCGGCCTCTGCAGGTTCTGGCGATGCGTCTGGTCTCCGACCCATCCGGATGTTCTGAAAGGTAGCACTAAGTCCTTGTAACTGTTCCAGCTCAGATATTGTCTTCTCCCGACGAGGCAGCTCGGGGGAAGGATAAGGGCTCACCCATTTCTCCAACACGGTTGGCTGCCAGAAGACTCTAGGCCCAATGAAGGAGCTCCGCTCCTGAAAGGCGTGATGGGCCGGCTCTGGAGAGCGTTCCGGTTCCCGCTCGCAGCCAGAGTAGTCTTCTCCTTCTTCTGCCTCCCAGTCCTCAGGTCCTCGCTTGGGACGGGTCACAGCAGTCGCATAAGGGCCTCGCAGGCTCTCGGCAGGGGTGTACTCCACTTCCTCTCCCTCGCGGAGGCTGTGTTGGTACGAAGGGAGGTAGTCTCTTTTGACAGACCTTCGATTAACATAGAGGTCTCTGCCAGTTAGATAGTCCTGGATAAACCCGTAGCCACGGGATTTGTCAAATGACAGCACCACTCCCTTTCTCCTTTCCAGGCGGGGTTGGGTGTGCGTATGCTTCTCATGTATTGTCTTGGTTAGTTCCTCATAGATGATTTTGGTCTTTGTATTCCGCTTGATAGCGGCCTCTCGGATCTCCGCCATCAGGGAGGACCATTTGAAAGATGGCTGGAAAAAGTCCCTCCACGAGCCATAGTAGGGCTCGGGTTCTTTCTCCCTTGGGCGGCAGGCGGATTGCTCCGGTCCCGGAGCATTGGCCGGTGGAGCCTCCTCTGGCTCTACACCAACATCAGACATCTTTGCAATTTCAGGTGCGGACGCTGCAGCAACACTCTGCTCACTATCCAACATGCTCGATCCTTCTGAGGAGAGCGATAGGGTCGCGTCAATTACAGTAGCTAGCTCCTCCCACTGCTCTGGGAGGCCGCCCCCCAGGTATTCCAGTATATGGAAGGCGGTGTCCATTCTGGCAGACATGCAAATGTCCAGATAAGCCGTGGCGCCTGCCCTTGACCTTCTTCCCGCTTTTTCCTCAGAAAGGCGCCAATTTTTCCCGCCTTTTCGGGATGAAGGTGACGCAGCAGTAAATTCAGCAAGCTCAGCGGCCATTTTTAGCAAGAAACGCTGTCTGTTCACTGACAGCAAGCAGGATGATAAAAAGTCCATAAAACCACATTCCAATGTGGCGATTTTCTTCCTCTGAGTAGCGCAACACTGCACAGCGCTTTTTGGAAGATTTTGGTACACTTTGGGTATAATTTTCAGTCCACAAAGTCCACTTGAAATAAACAGGAAAATTGTCACTTTGATCACAGGGCAACTGTATAAGGCACAAAGTTCACGCTTCTTGCACTATAAAGCGTGCGAATCCTGTTCGTGACGCCAAAAGAGAGGTGCAGCGTACTCAAGTTGTGTGCAATAGGTGTTTCTGGGTGTAGTAGTGCAATATACACTAACCTGGTACAGCTGACTCTCTGCAAGGGCAGGTATAGGTAGAAATAGTTTGTGACGCCAGTGCCAAGTAAACGGTGGCACGCCGTTTGCGGATGCAGGAATAATTTGAGGAAACGTGGTGTTAAAACAAAACTCCAACTTTAGTAGGTTTCAGGCAGAGACAATATTGGAATCGCAGTTCCTCAGCATGCAGTCGATTATGTAATACGGTTGATGCAGGCAATTACAGCTTGAGCAAGGTTATTACAGAGTGTTAAACACAGGACTTGCAGTACAGGAGCTTGCACTCTATTTCTGTCTGATCCTGGAATATAGCAAATCTTCTCCAAGGCCCATTAACCTAATTCTGGCTTTATATCCTTGGTTATAGAATAAGTACCTCCTCTGTCTTTCTGAGTACCTCTTGCTTCTCTGCTCTTTGCCTCTGTCTCTCCCTCAGCTTCTGGAAACTTCCTCAGGCTCTTGAGCTAAGATATTCCTGTTTCTGCATATGGGAATTCAGGAGGGAATCTTCTCCTGGATAGCAGGCTTCAGGCCTGGACTTGTCTCAGACATTGTCTAATCTCCCACTGTAGATTACAGACACTAGACTCCGTCTGCCCTCTACTTCCCTGTCTGGGCCTTATATAAACTAGGGCTCCCTAGCTCCCTCTAAGGACTAGAAGCTGGAATGACACCCCTAGCAGGCCTGTACATGCAAGTTTCAGTAACAGGAAAATACATACATTACATGACATTTTATAAAACTGACATATAGCAACTTCCCATAATTAAGGAGGGACGACAGCACACCAAGTGACCTTTGGTAGTGACGGGTATTACAGTTCCCGTACACTACACTTATCTGCCGACACATTCTATGTTTCTATGTTTCTATGTTTCTATAAGGTGCTCTGAGCGGATTATACTCTTCATTGTGGTCTTGGAAGCTAGAAAGGAAGGTTGGCTGTTTGTTCCTGCTCTCAGCAGATAAGTGTCTTTGGTTGTTTATGTCATCTATCCCATCCAGGTTCTGTGCGAGCTGGCAGCTCCTTTCTCCCCACTTCACCATCTCAGGGAGTTCAGGGTTCTGTTAGCATAGGCTGGTGGACACAGCAAATCTACCATCAAGATTTGATCTGTGGGCTGAGCATTGTAGGGAAAGAGGTCAGGAATAATTAGGAGGTGACCCTTCCCCCGTCTCTCGTCCAGAGCCTGGTTGGTGTGTTATCTGTTTAACTGTGCACGTCCGCCGTGACAATACTCGAGACACCATCACAAACGGGGGAAAAGCGTACGCAAGGTGACCGGTCCAATCCTGGAGGAACGCATCTACTGCTTCCGCGTCCGGATCTGGACGCCAGCTGTAAAAGCGTGGAAGTTGGGCGTTCAAACGGGACGCAAAGAGGTCTAAAGAGAATGGACCCAACGGGAAGATATGGATGAGAACACCGTGCAATCTAACTTCCAATCTCCCGAGTCTGAGAGGAAACGCGAACTCCAGTCCGCGTGAGTATTGTGGAGTCCCGGCAAATACTCCGCCGCAACTGTGATTTCTCTGTCCAGGCAGAATGTCCAGAAATCCCGAGCTAACCTGAATAGAATCGCAGAATGCGTGCCCCCCATGGCATTGACATACCGAACTGCGGAAATGTTGTCCATCCGCAGTCTGATGCAAATTTTGGACAAACCGCTCGCAAAACTGCGGACGGCAAAGGAACCCGCCAGAAGCTCCAAGGCGTTGATGTGGAACTTGGATTCTTCTGGAGACCAAGGTCCTCCTGTCATCACACCCTCGCAGAACGCACCCCATCCGAGAAGGCTGGCATCCGAGTCCACTGTGAAGTCCGGATGGGGACCAATTATGGCCTTCCCATTCCAGGTATCCAAGTTGTGGATCCACCACATCAGTTCTTCTCTGGTGTCCTCGTCCAATGTGACCACATCCGCGTAAGATGCTCCCGCATGGAGGTGAGCAATCTTGAGACGTTGCATGCCGCGGTAGTGTAAGGGAGCCGGAAACACAGCTTGAATGGACGAGAAGAGGAGACCTATGACTCTGGCCAGATGACGTAAGGGAACCTGTTGGAGAGACAGAGTATGAAGAAGTTCCTTGCGGATGGAACGAACCTTGGCAGACGGAAGGCTGAGAGACATTGTGGACGAATCGATGGTGAATCCCAAAAATTCTATGGACTGGGCCGGGGTAAGTGACGACTTCTCCAAATTCAGGAGGAATCCTAGCCGGGATAGTAGGTCCATAGACCACTGAAGATGGGTTAGAAGAACAGAAGGATTCTGAGCTAATATCAGGATATCGTCCAGATAAATAATCAGACGAATTCCTTGACTGCGAAGAAAAGAAACTACCGGACGAAGGAGCTTGGTGAAACACCAAGGGGCGGAAGAGAGACCGAAGGGTAGACAGGTGAACCTCCAAATTTCCGAGTCCCAGAGAAAACGAAGGAGATCCCTGGATGGTTCGGCTACCGGAACCGTCAGGTAGGCGTCCTTCAAGTCCAATTTGACCATCCAATCTCCCTGAAGGAGTAAATCCCTGAGGAGGTGGATACCCTCCATCTTGAAGTGTCGATATTTTACAAAAGCGTTTAATGACCTGAGATTGATCACAGGTCTCATCAGGCCTCCTTTTTTGGCCACCAAGAAAATGCTGCTGATAACCCCTTCCGAGGAAGGGGGGGCCCGCTCTATGGCGCCCTTCTGACACAGGGCTGACAGTTCCTGATGTAACAGCAGTTGTGATGAAGCTGGGAGAACCGTAGGATACGGGGACAGAATCTGGATATGGGGGTGAATCAACTCTATGTGAAACCCCTGAACAGTAGATAGGACCCAAGGATCCGCCGTGATGGATTTCCAAACATGGGAAAAAAGACGGAGCCTGCCCCCTACACAAGGAGTCAAAGAAAACGGTGACATCGGACTTACCGAAAGGACGTCTGGAAGATGAACCTCTGACTCCACGTGAACGCCAAGACGAACCTCGGGAGGGGAAGAAAGCAGGCGGTTGACGGAATTTCTGGTTGGATGGTCGGTAAGAAAAGGAGCCTCTGCCGGACCCGCGGGTCTGGTATGAAGAACGGCCGGACAGGCGGCCCCTAGAGCTGCCGGCCCTGTTAGAGACCCGTCCTTGGAACACTCTCTTCATGGATGTTTGAGCCTTATCAAGGGCCGTAAAGGTTCCTACAAACCGGGAGAGGTCCTTAATAAAGGTATCCCCAAAGAGCAAGCCCTGAGCTTCCTTTCCTGTTTCAGTAAGGGCTAAATTGGATAGCTTAGGCTCTATTTTAAATAGGGTAGCCTTACGACGCTCAATTGATAGCGAAGTATTTACGTTGCCCGTGAGGCACACGGCACGTTGTATCCATCCCCGGAGTTCTTCCGGGTCTACCAGGGTGTTCTGGGTTCTGGCTGATTCAGCCAATTCAAAGATTTTTGTCAATGGGCCCAAAAGGTCCAACAACTTGTCCTGACAGGACTTCAGGGCTGACTCAAGCCCCTTCCCGGGGTTCCAGCCTGACTTAGCTAAAAATTGACACATTTTTGGGTCAACCACGGGTGTCTCGCAGACTTTGTTAGGTACAATAGGTCTGGGACATTCGGCCTTTAGTTTATTTCGCGCCTCTTTAGAAAGAGGTTGGCGTATACGGGCCTCTAAGTATTTGGCAATATGAGAAGACGGTAGTCATTCCGCCGACCTCGGATGGTGGAGAGCATCCGGGTCAAAAAGGGGTTCCCCTGCAGGATCCAAGATTGTAGAGGCATCAAAAGGAACCTCAATGGGAGCTGTCGATCCTGAGGACGGGCCTGGCAGGTCCAAATCCAAAGGATCCTCCTCCTCAATATCCACTAAGTCCAAAGACTGATACTGAGCCTCCTCATCAGAATCTGGTTCAGAACCTGATTCCTTATCCTGTTGCGCTCTGGCGCATTTCCATTGCCTCGCCTTTTCTGCCTGGCGGGCGTAGGCTCTTTTGCGCGATCGATGCGCGCCATCAAGGGTGGCTATGTTTCCACCAGTCATAGTGTTTCTGGAGGCAGGTAGTGGTTTTTCAAGTGGTGAGGGCCCTAAAGGTGCCGAGGAGGAAGGGCCGGCCATAAGGGCCTCAGTAATAGAACTTGAAATGGCCGTAGACATAGACCCCATGGCGGCCTGTATAGCAGCAGTCACAGAGCGCTGTAAGGCTAAGGACTGTGCCTCAGGAGTAATAACATCTGCATCCTGTGAGTGAGGAACAGAATCCATGCCCTTAAGGGACAGGGCTAGAACCATGAAATGGAGCCTTGGACATGATAAGAACTAAGTAGCGATGGGCTAATCAGTAACTAAACCAATAAGTGCCAATATGGTGGGCTAAATAGAATTAATATTATGGCCGAGGGCTCATATAAGGGCTCATATAAAGAACAGCGACGAAAAACCTGGGACGGAGCTGTAAGAAGCAAACTCCCGGCGTCACTGACGGAGATGCAGGCGGAAGTCTCGCGCTATCCCGCGAGAACACAGCGGAGAGCGCGAAACCAGCCGTAGAAGGAGAGGAGATGGCGGCCGAGATATCGCGAGATCTCGGCCGTAAGAAGAAGCGCACAGAGGAACGGCACGTAGGAGACAACAACGCCGCAAGCGGGATAAGCAGAAGGAGAAACCGAGCGGAGGTACAAGGTAGACAAACGGAGGGGATAACAGTGATAAACGAGGAGAAAAAACCTGAAAGGCAAAATGAGAACCAAGGGAAGGAAATCAAATAGGAAAAAGATATTAACGCCCAGAGGGCACAATCCTAAAGCAAACCAAAGGAAATACCTCATACAATACAGATAAAATTCATATCTATATATCCCCTAAAACATAAATACATATAGCATCCACCCACAGATACATAGGAGAAGTACTTATCTGTGAGGGAGCAGCAAAGAAAGAGGAGGAGTTAGCAGAGTCAGAGACTATTATACTGGCACAGTGGGGAGGAGTTGGTTGCCATGGTTACCTGTTTAATTGATGTTTTTTTCTTTGCTGCTATAAGATTTAGTAAAGAAAGAGATAGCAATAGGAGCCTCCGTGTCGTGTAATAAAATTTTCACGTACGCGCATGCGCAAATGCACTATGCAGTATCCAAATGCACTATAAAGAAAGTATATTGGTATATAACACCCCGCTTCAATCAGTTTTTTGGGAGGACTGGTATATCACACCAGTAGAAATTATTTGTTCCAATAACGCTTGTCCCTCTATATACCTGCAGTATCGCAGTAGATCCGCACACAACTGCCGCACAATACAAATGCACTGTAATATACTTTCTAACATAGAAAGTATATTATAAATTGTACAAGGAAGGCAATCCATTAGAATATGCATAAAGATAAAACGTAACCTTTAATAATTTTACTATGAGGGTCCATTCACACGTCCGTAAGTGTTTTGCGGATCCGCAAAACACAGACACCGGCAATGTGCATTCCGCAATTTGTGGACCGCACATCGCCGGCACTATAATAGAAAATGCCTATTGCGGACAAGAATAGGACATGTTCTATTTTTGGGCGGAAACGGAAGCACAGATGCGGAAGTGCTGATCCGCAAATGCGGATGTGGATCCGCAAATGCGGATGCGGACAGCACATTCCAGCCCCATTGTAAATGAATGGGTCTACTCTGCACCCATTCTGCAAAATTGCGGAATAAATGCGGACCCATTTTGCGGACGTGTGAATAATAATAAATTTAATTATTAAAGTTAAGCAAAAAGCATAGATGTGGTAGGCAATAACAAGTGCTCGGCGGCACTAAATCAGGCGCTCGGCGGCACCAAATCAGAAACCATATGTCCTACCACAATGCGGGGGGTTCCAGGGCACATCCATGAATCCAGGAGGGAAAGCAAAAAACATCCATCCCTGGGCTAGATGATGATGTGGTATTGAAGGACAGGGTGGGCAAAGAACTGTCCCTGATATTGCCCTACAGGGGGGTGCTATTCTGGCCCTGATAGCCTAACCACAGACCACCCGCCCTGATAAGAGCGACCTCGTCCGGAACCTTACCCTATATAAAAATGGCCCTAGTAAGCCCCTAGGCCCTTGACTTCCAGATGATCACTATATAGATCTATGTGTTTTTGACTCATTATAAAAGTATATTATAAGTATATCGCACCCCTCTGTGTATCACACCTATTGATAGCACACATATACCAGTCCTTAAAATGACTTTTGTGGCCCTATTAGCTAACGTTTGGTGTCCCTAACAGCCTGTCCCTGCTCTACACAGCAACCTCTCTCTACACTGGCAAAAGACAGACTGTAAAATGGCGGCCAGATCAGGTTTATTTATAAGGTAGGGGGTATGTCCATGTGCTGAAATGTCTCAATTGGCTGTCCTGTACTACCTGATGGATGTGTCATGGGTCAAAGTTCTTCATAATGTAAAAGAATATGGCGGGCGCAAATTTCTCCATATGTTCGCATGTTCGGCAAATCGCGAGCACGCAAGGTTCGTCCAGAAACGACCGCCGGGTGAACCGCAAGGCCATCTCTTCTGCTCAGTACTGCTGTATAATGTCCTCCATGCTACTGCTTGTGAGGGTGTGATACAAAGGGGACCAAGATCTCCTCTTCTCTCCTCTTCCCCTGCTGTGTAGGGGGATATCATAGCAGCAAGTCTTTTCCTACTAGCTCAGGGCAAACTGAAAGATCTAGAAACCATAGAGAGAGAAAAATGCAGCATATGAGTCATATAATGGCCAGATGTACACTTTTCGTCAGGTACACACACGACAGCTTATTCTTAAAAGTCACTTGAAACAACAGGTACATTTTAAAGAGTTTGTGCTGAAATATGTGGTATTATCGCCTGCTTTCAATGCATTTGTACTATGCCAGTGATTGCGTGTGTACAGTCCTGTCATTAGAAACAAGTATGTTAATACTGCTGATACTTCCTTGTGTCAACTGACTCAATCAATCAAACCAAATATTTGGCAAGATGCAATGTAGGAGTGACTACAAAACCCGCCAGTTTCACTGAGTGTATCTACATATTTTACAGAGGTGCGGAGTCTGACTCATCTTCATTTAATCCACCATTATGTTTTCCAAAGTTAAAAGACTGTATCATCTACTAAAGAACACTGTTTATGCATTTACTATTGAAACCTCTGCATAAGCACCCTTAAAGGCAACATGTCAGCAAAATAATGACAGCCTTTCTCATTACAGTGAACTATTTTACTCTGAAATGCTCCAATATGTGCAAAAAGATCTGGGCTTGAGGTGGTGTCCACTGGGTGGTTCCCCTCTGGCTTCTCCCTGCCTGGCTTTGGATGACAGATCTTTTCCTAATTTCATATATATAGAGAGACCAGTGAATCTAACCCATCAGAGCTCAGTGGACACTTCTCCCCACACTTATCTCTTTTTGAAAACAAGCTTTCTCAAAAATACAGCAGAATTTCAGTGAAAAACTGTTCACTGTAATGAGGGAACCTGTCAGAATTTCATGCTAGCTACTCACACTGTTTAGCAGGATCTAAGGACTCATGCACACAAACGTATTTTGTTTCCGTGTCTGTTCCGTTTTTTTTGTGGTCTGTATGCGGAACCATTCACTTCAATGGGGCCGCAAAAAATATGGAATTGACTGTGTGCATTCTGTTTCCGTATGTCTGTTTGGCAAAAAAATAGAACATGTCCTATTATTGTCCGCATTATGGACAAGGATAGGACTGTTCTATTAGGGGCCAGCTGTCCTGTTCCGCAAAATATGGAATTCACACCGACGTCATCCGTATTTTTTGAGGCCCGCAAAATACATACTGTCGTGTGCATGAGCCTTAAGTCAGGGTTACACCGCCAATGAGGCCAGGTGAGGCGATCTCCTCAGGCAGCACCAGGTAGGGGCAAGAGGGGGCAGCGGAAGAGCCATGGGTTGAAGGGAAGAGGTTAGGTTAAGAAATTGGCATTGGAAAGGGGGGGGCGCTATTTCAGTTTTCGCCTCAGGCAGCAGAAAGACTGGTTGCAACCCTGGTTACAAGGATCTGGATTTTTCTGGTGGAACTCCTCAGGTTGTGTCTACAGAGTAGTTGCTGACTGGTGGAGCAAAGAAGTGACGAGAATAATCTAACAATGCTAGGGGTCAAACCTAGGTATCAGAAAATTAATTGTCAGAGCCAAACAAAATCCAAAACAGCGTCAGAGCAGGGTCATAACCAGGAGGAAACGACAATTTTAAAAACAGAAGGCAAAAGGGAAGTCGAGGTCCAAAGTCGAACACAATTCAGAACCAGAAGGGTTAATAAAGTAGAGTAGTCAAGGAAATGCCAGGTCAAAGAACAGAGTAAACACCACACAATATGCACACCGAGAGCTGATTTACCTAGAATGCTGAGCACTTAAAATGGGCCACACTATTCGCTCCTGGATTAGACCACTGCCTCAGACCTCTGATTGGCCAACCAACCGAACCTTTGGATTGCCTAAGCCGTCGGGACCAGTGATTGACCAGGCGAGACTGAGTGACGAGTTATTTGCCATGCCCATGACAGGGTAGCTACAACTGGCGGGGACAGATATCAAGGGCAAGATGACTGAAAAGTATGTAAAAATACTTTTAATGGACAGGTGTGGTGCTGTTTCTAGAACTATGTAGAACCCTAGTATTTAGCAGTCATCAATCATTATTTTTAAATAATCCAAATACATTTTCCATGCCATAGCAGTTTTTTTATTTTGAGTATTTTTAGCCAGAGCAGGTTTGGTTACTGTAGGCAGGGCCGGCTCCAGGTTCATGTGGGCCCTTGGGCGATAAATCCCAGTGGGCCCCCATGAGGCATTTTTTTACATTGACATGTCCCCCTGTGGCTCCTACACGGTATAATGACCCCCAGTGGCCCCTATACAGTATAATGACTACTAGTGGCCCTTCACACAGTATAATGACTACTAGTGGCCCTTCACACAGTATAATGAACCCCCAATTTCCCCCCCACACACTGTATAATGACCACCTGTGGCCCTGCATTCAGAATAATAACCCCCAGTCGCCCCCATTTAGAATAATGACCCCCAGTAGCCCCCACACTGGGGGAATACTGTATGGAGGGGGCTCTGGGGGTCATTATACTGAATGGAGGGTCATTGGTGATCATTATACTAAATGGGGGACACTGGGGGTCATTATACTATGTAAAGGGCCCTCACAGTATAATGACCCCACAGTGACCCTCCATTCAGAATAATGACCCCCAGTCTCCCCCACACTGGGGGTTATACTGTATGGAGGGGGCACGAGGGGTTATTATATTTAATGGGGGCTCTGGTGGTCATTATGCTAAATGGAGGGTCAATGGGGATCATTATACTAAATGGGGGGCACTGGGAGTCATTATATTGTGTAAGGGGCCCTCACAGTGTGATGAATGACCCCCCAGTGGCCCCCTCACATACCTATCATTGCAGGGGAGCTGGTGGTCCTGTCATTCACTAACCGTAGCTCCCTGCGCTCCTTCTCTCCTCCGGCCCGCTGCAGCAGTGAGCCAGGCCTGGAGGAGAGAAGGAGATGTGCAGTGATGGAGCTAGAACTGACTGGGCCCACAGCGAAATTTAGTACGCCCCCCTCCCCCCCCCCCCCCCCCAATGTGGGTTCACATTACGTTTTTCCTATCGGTTTGATGTATACACATGTGCACCACTCCACGTTTTTGTATCCTGCAGAGTCCAGTAAAAAATGCATACGTTAACGTATATGTTTTTTTACCATGGAACTGTATGGTGAACGGACGCCCCTGTACGGCATCAGTCTGAGGCATCTGTTTACGCATACATTTTTGGTATACATTAAATGGATGGAAAAAATTTGATGTGAACCCAGCCCTAGTGTCAGGATAAGCCCCAGTACACGGCGGAGCAGCGTGGCGGAGAGGGGAGGCCGCCATGTACTGACAGAGCGCTGCCTGGTCCTGGTGGTCAGGGGTGAGGACTGTGTTTCCCAAGGATCATTATCAACTGGGAAATACAGGGCCCAGTATAATACACTAGAATCTATATAATATACAGAGATTAGCCTTACCCCCTAATGATAATACAATTAGGGGGTCATTTATTATATAGAAATACGTCTATGTTAGGCGTATTTCTGACACAGATGTGGCGCAAAGGTCCTTAACACCGCAATCTGTATCTTTTCCCGCTCATGCCAGGTCTAAAAAAAGTGGTGTGGGCAGGGAAGGGGATACAGTTATGGCCATGCAGTTATTGGATACCACCGCCATATAGTGATAACACCGCCATATAGTGATAACACCGCCATATAGTGATAACACCGCCATACAATGATAAAACCACCATACAGTGACCGGATAAGGCTACTTTCACACTAGCGTTCGGGGCTCCGCTTGTGAGCTCCGTTTGAAGGGTCTCACAAGCGGCCCCGAACGGATCCGTCCAGCCCTAATGCATTCTGAGTGGATGCGGATCCGCTTAGAATGCATCAGTTTGGCACCGTTTGTCCTCCGCTCCGCTCAGCAGGCGGACACCCGAACGCAGCTTGCAGCATTCGGGTGTCCGCCTGGCCGTGCGGAGGCAAGCGGATCCGTCCAGACTTACAATGTAAGTCAATGGGGACGGATCCGTTTGAAGTTGACACAATATGGCTCAATTTTCAAACGGATCCGTCCCCCATTGACTTTCAATGTAAAGTCAAAACGGATCCGTTTGCATTATCATGAACAAACATGTTCATGGTAATGCAAACGGATCCGTTCTGAACGGATCTAAGCGTTTGCATTATAGGTGCGGATCCGTCTGTGCAGATACCAGACGGATCCGCACCTAACGCAGGTGTGAAAGTAGCCTTAAAGGGTATAAGAGGGCACAGTACAGGGAATGACTAGGGGCACTGCACATGGTGTGGTAGGAGGGCACAATGCAGGGTATAAAGGGGCACAGTACGGGATGGGGGGCACAGTACGGGGTGGGGGGCACAGTCACATGACCCTGTGACGTTAGAAGGTCCTTATGGTGAATGCGGTTCAGATGCCACCATAATGAGAGGCAGAGGAGTGAGACAGGGGCCCGGGGCCCTGGATGGACAGGAGGGGTGGACACAGCAAGTAGGTGGAAGGGGCTCTGAGGGGGATTCATAAAGAAGTAGGGGCAGGAGGTCTGTGCAGGGCAGCAATAGGAGATAGGAGGGTGGGACAGGAGCTCTGTATACATGAGGGAGGAAAGGAGACAGCAGGGGCCCCATGAGGATGAGATAGGACAGGATATGGGGGGGGGGGGGGGCAGGTGTCATGGAGACAAACTGCTTAATAAAACAGTAACACAACTAAATAGAATGAAGCAGCAGCGTCCCCCCCCTTTCCTTCTGTCCCACAGAGAAGAGACAGTCACAGTGCAGACTCACTCACTAACTGTCTTCACACTTCTGCTCCAGCTCCAGCCCTGCGGTCTCTCTCGGTCTCTCTCCTCAGGCAGCATGTGTCCTGTGTAGAGGGGGCGTGTCCTGAGTCTCTGCAGCTCAGAGGGCCCACCAAAGGGGTACTGCGTATGTGAAATGACAGCAGTGAGAGCTCCCATCTGTATTGATGGAAGTGCTCATAGCAGCTCAGTGGGCCCCCCCAGGAGCATTGGGCCCCGGCACTTGCCCGGGGATGCCGGGTTATGACGCCGGCCCTGACTGTAGGTCACACCATTATTACCTGATTAGGTGTGTCTTTTTCACCCATTGCTCAATTATTGTACTATAGGTCTTACTGAAACACAAAAAAGGGAAAATATACCATTACAAGTACACAGATTTTCAAGATTCTAGTCAGTGGCATTCATCACAATTGACTCTTAGTGTATATCATTGTCCAATGACACTTTTTTGTTTTATATTTTCCAGGTTTGAAAGACCAGAAAAGATGTCTACTTATAGCAAATCTGGAAATGGTAATATTTATCTGCATAGTGTTTATAAGAAAATCAATTAAACATTGTATGGCTTAAAACTTGTCTTACGAATAGACAGAGAACTTTGGAATGATATTGAGCCTCTATCAATATAACTAATACATATGGGGTGATTATATCAACATGATGTTATATAATAGGACTAAGGCTATGTTCACATCTTCATTCAATATTTCATTCTGGGATCCAATAACTTCTGACAAGAACAGCCTAACATGATGCACTATACTTGCTGTAAAAGCAATAAAAACCTGGATGGAACACCCGACAGACCCCATCATAAGTACAAATCCAGCACACTGCAATGACTTTGATTATGAATAGAATCCATGGCACAGTTGTGAACAAAGCTTTAAAAGGGGTTTTGAGGCTTACCGACTCTCTGCTGGTCTCCGCTTCTTGGTCCAGGCTTGATATAGGATATGGCAGGAGAAGCCTGCTCAACCAATCACTGGCTGTGGCAGATACTCACCTTAGTCATTTCCTGTGCGGTAAGTTTGGACCAGGAAGCAGAGATCAGTTAGGACCCAATAACAGTAGGAAAGGCAGTAAAGGAGGATTGGTTAGGTGAGTAATACTTTGTCATTTTTCCTTATTTAAAAATATTATCCCATTGGGTAACCCTTCTAAAGTTTCCCTGTACGTTGAGAACTTTTGAAATCTCCAAGCAACAAGTTTTGATCGGTGGGGGTCCAAGTCGGAGACCCTCGCTGACTGCTAGAATGAGGATACAGAAGTGCCTGCATCTCTCGCTCCTCACTGCAGTAGATGGATTCAATAGAAAGTCTACAGGTCTGTCCCAATTCTGTCTCCAGCAGTGAGGAGATTCAGAACGCAATATAAGCACTTCTCTCTCCTCGTTCTAGCAATCAGTGGGTCTCAGTGCTCGCACTCCCACCAAACAAAGATTTTGACATGTCACACAAAGTACAATGCCACTTTAAGGCCTTTCCAAAATTACATTTTATGTAAAAAAAAAATAGGTAACACATGACCATATGAGAGGTTTTTATAGGCAATTTATTTATCTTGTTTTTGTCCCACTCAATAGATGCCAAAAGTAATACTCTGGGATCGGTGAACAGGCAGAATGTGATACAGGAGACAAACAAGAGAAGGACCCTGTTAATCGACAATAGCTGGATCAAAAACCGACCAGAAGAGGAAGAGGAAAAGATGTAATAAGACACCCCTGGCCACCATTTTTGAGTTTCCATTTTTGTGTTTGTGTAAACATTCTGCTTTTATATTTTTTACAGTAGAGACGAAAACTTTGGGAAAAGTGTCCTGAGCCGATATAAATCACAGGACAACTTGGACAGGTAATAATTAGACACACTGGGGACATCAATGTCTTTACACCACACTAGAGGCATAAAAAAAGTCACAAATTATGGTGCACACCATATTTGCATAGTCATTTTCTACTTTTAGATCTTCTTGTCACTTTTGAATTAGGGCAAGGAAAAGGGGCATGCTTAGCGGGAGTGGCAGGGCTTTGCTTGGCCCACCAGATTAACTATAACTATACTATAGTAATAGCTGAAGTCTGTGCCAGCAACTAGCGAGCTTAGAATTTCAGACTGCCAGAAATGCATCTGCGCACAGGGATCAATACTGGTGTATGGGAATGCCAGTCTTGATAAATGCCAGTTTTGATAAATTTATGAAACTATCTTATAGCAAAACTGTCTTTGTTGCCCATTGCAACCAATCACAGCACAGCTTCCATTTTCCAAGAGCACTATGAGAAATGAAAGCTGTTCTGTGATTAGCTGCTATGGGCAATAAAAACTGTTTTTCTTTTAGACAGTTTCATAAATCTCCTCCATTGTATTGTGGCTTTACTGCTGGAATTCCTATACTACTCCTGATATTAAAGCAAATTTATGAGAAAACTACAGTATTAGGTTTTAAAATAATTTATTCGAATTTTTTATATTTAGAATGTAATATAAGTTGAAACTATAGAACAAAGGGTCAGTTTTGTCTACACAGGTGCATAATTTTTATCCACTGTATCCACTTCCATTGCATTCACTTGTGATCAAATATATTTCTTTGAATTTAAGAAAAAATACACAAATTGAGGCTGTTTGTAGAAGGCTCAAACCCATAGGCACATTAGTTGTCATAGCCATTCTGTCAATTATGTTATTGGGCTGTTGGGTGGTCTCTGCACAGGGCTACTTGTAATGCATTCCTAATTCCCAAACAGGCTTCAGCTTCTGGTAGTGGATGAAAGTAATGGTTAGCTGCACTATGCTAGATCGTACTGGGCCTTTTGCTTTTGCTATGAGCTAAGGCTACTTTCACACTTGCGGCAGAGTGATCTGGCAAGCAGTTCCATCGCCGGCAAAACGTATGCCAACTGATGGCATTAGTAAGACTGATCAGGATCCTGATCAGTCTTAAAAATGCCTGATCAGTCAAAAATATGCATTGAAATACCGGATCCGTCTTTCCGGTGTCATCTATTTATTTTTTTCACCTTTTTTCTGTCCGTGCATGCGCAGACCCGGAAGGACGGATCCGGCATTCCGGTATTTTGAATGCTGGATCCGGCACTAATACAATTCTTCAGTTTTTTTTGCTGGAGATAAAACCGTAGCATGCTGCAGTTTTCTCTTTTGCCTGATCAGTCAAAATGACTGAACTGAAGACATCCTGATGCATCCTGAACGGAATGCTCTCCATTCAGAATGCATGGTGATATACCTGATCAGTTCTTTTCCGGTATAGAGCCCCTGGGACGGAACTGTATGCAGGAAAAGAAAAACGCTAGTGTGAAAGTACCGTAACATTATGTGCGGTTGATTTCCAGATTGATCTTGGAGAAGACATATCACTTGCAAATAATTGCATATTTAAAGAAATAATTAACAAAAATGAATAGTAGAAGGAGGAAAATAACTTTGATACTGAATGTCCGCTGTCAGTCTTTCATACGCCTATTGTACATATACCAGTATCTGCAATGTTGAAATGCTAGAAGTCTCAACTGGGTCAGCTGTTTTGTGAAACCAGTGTAATACTCTTAAAAGAACCGGTAGATATGCATGTTTTATAATAACATGAACATGAGTGGTCTATGTTGTATTACAGCGGCACTGAAAAAGATGAAAAGAAGCAGCCTATACACAACAGATTCAAGTCGGATGATGCTTTAGACAGGTATCTGCTTTTATGTTATGTCGGTATGTTTTCACACAAAAAATGTAAGAGATTAATAATAATAATAAAAAAAAAAATCCTTGAAGCCCAATAAGAGACGTTTGATGAGAAGGTTCTGTTTACTAGGATTCCCCATTCAATCCAGGACCTCCTTGTGGGGCTCCTTTTTTTAAATAAAAAAAATCCATTTTGGGATGATATTTTACATTGTTCTAAACTCATTAACATAAGTTGCAACATGATTTTTGCGCAAATCAATTTATTATTGACTTGCACCATACAGAATAGATGTTTGTACCATGCTATACACTTGTCAAAAGTGTCTATATAAGACAGCGAGGTTTAGTTGAGTAGTTAAAGAGGACCTGTTATCACAAAATGCAGGCAGCAGGTTATAGAGCAGGAGGCACGGAGCAGATTATACTATAGTTTTGTGGGGGGAAAATTTAATCATTTATACCTCTACTCTTTCTGAGCTCAGTTGTACACAGGGTCTGTCTTATCGGACTGACAGCTCTCTCTTATTAAAGACAGAGAATGCTATCAATCACAGATAAAACCACCCCCGTGAACACCTATCATTGACGGACAGCTATCTCTGCATACACACACAGAATTCTGTCATTCACTAATAACACCTCCCCCGTGTACAACTGAACTCAGAAACTGCAGAGAATTAAATGTTTTAATGACATTTTTTGTGGAATCTTTTCCCATAAAACTCTATATCAATCTGCTCAGCTCCTCCTGCTCTAAAACATGCTGCCTGCAGATTACATTGCATATTCTGGTGACAAGTTAAAAATGCGTTCGCTAGATTGCTGATGCAGAAAATAGAGTAAACTTAGAACAGTAGTCTAGTTGATCTAGTTTTGACTGTCTAACCTACAGACCACCTACTATCATTAGACCCAAGGCAGAGTATTGTCAGCTTTCTGCTGGGTTCTGAGTAACAGTTCAATTTACTCATGATAAATCTACTGGGAAACCATTTGAGACCATATTTTCCAGTATTACTATTTGACCGCTTTCAGACGAGCGAGTTGCATACTGCGGACTCGCTGCGTGAGTATAAAGCCTCATTCACACGACAGTGTATTGGTCAGTGATTTCCATTAGTGATTGTGAGCCAAAACCAGGATTGAAGCCTCCGCAGACAAAAGGTATAAGAGAAAGATCTGCACCTGTTCTGTGTTTAGAGCCGCACCTGGTATTGGCTCAAAATAACTGATAGAAATCACTGAGCAAAACAGTGACATGTGAATAATGCATAAGACGGCTCCCGCCCTGAACTTCCAGCACTGCCGGGCTCACATAGCATTATATTGATTTATGATTCTATTTGACCCTTACAGTTCTGAAATGTAGTGGATACCACTGACAGTATTATGTCAGTGTTATACAATACATTCCAGACCTCTAAGGGTTACATAGCATCATAAATCAATATCATGCTATGCGACCCCGGCAGTGCTGGAAGTTCAGGGCGGGAGCCGTCTTATATTCACGCAGCGAGTCTGCAGTATGCAACTCGCTCATCTGAAAGCGGCCTTACTGCCCTAAGTCCTGAAGCACTCTAATGAACTTAAATCAGTGGAATCACCGTTTGTTGTGGCCTTCACACAAACATAAAATAAGGGTCTATTATGGCCTCATAAAACCTAATAGAGAAATAAACGCTGGATCGCTAGATAATCAAGTTCAGAAATTACCCAGTCTGTAAATTGCAGAAACATTACAGCTTCCTACTCTTTGACCATGAGAAAGCAGCAGGAGGGTTTTGATAGTCCTCATCGTGAACAAGTATTCCCCAATATTAATTAAGCGATGTGACCACCAAGCACAATTTACATGGAGCTACACACTTGAGTTTATGCATATATTAATGTCAACTGTGAATTATTTATGTAGAACCACTTTCATATAGCTCCATTTCAGTAATGATTTCTAAAATATAGCTGCAGAAAGAATAAAGAAAGCTTCGTAAGAAATAATCTGATATTTGAAGTTCTTCACATATCTATTTTCTCTCTTAATACAGTAGCATGATATTTTGATAGGAAGTAATGCTAAGTTTCTTTATGTAGTTCACTAAGAATTGTGTCAGATGTAACCACACAGTATATGACCAAACTGGAGTGCATGTTTTTGTCATTTTCTTACTAATAACTCACATTAATTAATAACACGTAACTTTATTAATATCAAGTTACAGTACTAAAAGATTAGCATTCTATTCTTCTATGTCATCTGCTGTAACTGTAATAGATGTGGACAATACCCAGTTTCTAGTATCTTGATATTTCTTGTAAAACATGGTATTTCATGATGTTAGAGATATGTAGAGCAGACATTCAACGCAGACCTGCTTAGAACAAATGGCACATTTCAATAACGTGAGTAAGTCTGCTCAAAGATTTCCATAAAACATTAGTGCAATGAGAGTTCAATGAGGGTGTCACCATTGCTCTTGTTGCACCCAAGCTTCACTCCTTTCTATGGTTGGTCCCTCTCTTGCTGCTTTGTCCCTGCCTTACCTTGTCAGGGACAGGCTGGCCACAGACATGAATGGAGATTGGGTGCAACATGAACAATGGTTATGCCCTCATTGCACTAAAGGCCTAATTTGCATTTTAAGAAAAACGATCATAACTCAGAAACGGAGCCTGAGATCCTTAAAAGAAAAAACTGCATTTTAATCAGGTGAACCACAGCTACATGTCTATGCTTTACTGCGAATTACTTTCTGGTTTGAGTTGGTTTACAACCCCTGACTTCTGGTGTGAGTAACTTGTAGTGGTCTCCTGGTTGGATGAGCTGTCACTCAGAGCAGTGGGGAGGGGAATCGAAGCAGAGAGCACCTCACAGTAAAGCTCCTCCTTCAGTGCACCTAAAGGGGCTGTTCAAGATTAGTAAATGGTTGGCCTATCCTCAGCATGGTCCATAAATATCTGATCTGCAGGGGTCTGACACTCTGCACCTTTATTGAACAGCTGTTCCCAAGTAGCTCCTGCTTCAGGAGTAGGTGCCAGAACCATGAATCTACGTCCACTGAGTAATGGGTGGAGCTGGATACTGAAATGCTGCTCCCAGTAACATCAATGCAATGTTCTCCCCAGCACCTCCCTAGTGCTCTCAACAGTTTAGAATGGTTAATACTGCTGACAGATTCCCTCTGAGGGGGTTATCCAAGATTTTGATAACAATGACCTATCCTCAGGATATCAATATCCGAGCAGCATGGGTCCGACTTTCCCACCCCTGTCCATCAGCTGTCAGAAGAGGCCTTAGTGCTCTGGTGTTGTGGCCTCTTCTTAGGCCAGTGACATCATTTTCATCAGTAACATGACCTAGATGCAGCTCAGTTCCATTCAAGTGAATGGGGCTGAGCCGCAATACCAAGTAGAGCCATTCTGTGCTTGGTAAGCTGCAAGGGGCCGCGGCGCTTACTAGAGAACTTTGGCTTCCTCATCAATATCAGAATCTCGGAAAACCCCTTTAACCACGCGTCCGTTGTTTCTTTCCTGATCTGTTCCGTTTTTTGCGGAACAGATCTGGACCAGATCTGGACCCATTCATTTTCAATGGGTCCTGAAAAAAATCGGACAGCTCAATGTCTGATTTTTTTTTCAGGACCCAGTGAAAATGAATGGGTCCAGATCTGGTCCAGATCTGTTCCGCAAAAAACTGAACAGATCAGGAAAGAAACAACGGACGTGTGAATGGACCCTAAAGGGAGTCTGTAATCAGCATTTCCCTTTTTTAACCCTTCCCATAGCTCCCTAGCATGCTTACATTTAATAAAAACGTTACCTCTGGCATCAATCCTGGACTTATAGAACCATCAAAAACGATCTTTATAACTTATGCAAATGAGGGCTCGCAAGTGCCCAGGGGCGGCGTTACCCTCGTAGGTGCCCTGCTTGCTCAGCCTTTTCATTGCGTCCTCCCGCCCCTTCCTACCTTCCGCCCGCCCATCCTTTCCCTCTGACCGCCTTTCTACTAACTTGTATGGCATCACAGTAATTAATGCGCATGCGCCGGCTTCACGCCGTTAGCCGGCGCATGCGCAATAGTTACTGTGATGCCGTACAAGGAATGGGCATCGCAGTGCGCATGCGCCGGGCGACGGACTGACTGCGCAGGCGCGGGATCTTGGCGGAATAACAAGTTAGTAGAAAGGCGGTCAGAGGGAAAGGATGGGCGGGCGGAAGGTAGGAAGGGGCGGGGGGACGCAATGAAAAGGCTGAGCAAGCAGGGCACCTACGAGGGTAACGCCGCCCCTGGGCACTTGCGAGCCCTCATTTGCATAAGTTATAAAGATCATTTGATGGTTCTATAAGTCCAGGATTGATGCCAGAGGTAACGTTTTTATTAAATGTAAGCATGCTAGGGAGCTATGGGAAGGGTTAAAAAAGTGAAATGCTGATGACAGACTCCCTTTAAATCCTTATTGGCATTTCAGTTGGGAACCGTACTGGCATCTAAAACAAGCTTGTACAAAATAAAGATCTGATGGTGACAGATGTGCTTTAGCTTTGCATCCTGTGTTCTTGATTAATTGATTGATACAATACACTTCTGACAAGGTAATGACTTGATTTAATTCGATTTCTAGATGTGTCAAAACACAACAAGCAAGAGAATGAATGTTCTACAGTGCTTAAAAAGATAATTCATTGCATCTTAACCATTTGGATTTTATTGCAGCCTGCAGTGCAGAACGTAGCAATACATAGTAACATAACACAGATTATTAATACAGTAATCTGTGATGACTTTTTTACAACCTGTGGTTCCATATTTCCTCGCAGAATCCCATCAAGAAATACATTTGAAGGAGGAAATAAAGCAGCCACTCTGGAAAGAGTACCCATGAGGTAGTGCCTAACGAATAAAGGAGAGCGCAGATTTGCCTCTAGCTTGTTACTCTAGCATTGGGCAGTTACTTTTGTATGTAGAGTATTGATCTGCATCTGCATTTCTGCTACTTAATCAATCTTCATTAGCTTACCTACAAGATACCTTATATAGCCAGCCTAATAAAACTGACGAGGCATGACGTTTTATTTACAAGACAAAGGCGTATTTCCAATGAAAACTTTTAAAACTCACACAGTGCCAGTCAGTATTATCCGTGGCTATATCCAATGTTCTTGTATTTCAATTTGGTGGCTCTTTAGAAATCTTCCGTGTCACTTTAAGAACTGACGGTCTGACCAGTCCCAAATTTTTATTAACCATTACTCCCCTGTGATATTCTGCCCCAATGTGTCTGTTCTGTTTATGAACTTTCCCAGGAGACTTGATGGTTGACCAAAATTTCCTGGTGAAGTGGGACAGGTTAACATTAAAGGGGTTGTCCAGTCTTTTAATATTGATGACCTATCCTCCCTTTAAAGGAGTTGTCTCACTTCAGCATATGGCATTTATCATGTAGAGAAAGTTAATACAAGGCACTTACTAATGTATTGTGATTGTCCATATTGCCTCCTTTGCTGGCTTGATTCATTTTCCCATTATGCACTGGTCATTTTCATGGTTACGACCACTCTGCAATCCAGCAGCAGAGGCCGTGCTTGCACACTATAGGAAAAAGTGCCGGCCTCTCAGGTGGCCGAGACCGCTGGAGTGCACATGCGCAGAAGCTCCCGTCCCTGCCACTGCTGCAGCGCAGATATGAGGTGTTAATGAAGGTGATGGTACTATATTCACTACATAGCCTGACATAGAACAGCTCTTCTTCTCCCTAGCTGTGGAGCGGTGCACTGCGGCTGGACAGTGTCACAGCCAGGGAGAAGGAGACACCCACTGAGCAGAACTGAGGTCCCCTCCCTGTACCAGAGGTACTAATTAGAATATTGGGTGCCAGGGTACACAGGGGGGCATAACGGCACAACAGAAGGTACTATGTGACTACTTACCTTACATATTAGTGTTTTTTTTTAAGTCCCATGAAAGGTCCTCTTTAACTTTGTCTACATGATAAATGCCATTTGCTGAGGTGTGACAACTCATTTAAGGAACTGAGATAAGTGGAAGATAAATGGTCTGAGGCCCTTTCACCTCTTTTTCGTTCAGTGAAATACAGAGCTCAATGTAAAATAGTAATCTTATCCCACAACTAGTCATAGACTGTATACAGTACCAATTATATGTTAATTTAAGGTTCTTGAACAACAGAAACTCCTATGATGATACTTACTGACTACCAAGTTCCAAGTTAAGTATCTTCATTTAAACTAAGCAGACTCTATTAGATGTATATTTATTAACGTCACACCCTCATCTGGGTGAATGCACGTCATACTAATTCTTGTACATTGACTGTTACAGAACAATGGGAGTGATGCATAGAAGTCTTGGCCTTATAAAGTGAGGTTAAGCTAATGATACGAGAACATGTCAGGGAATCACTGCGGCCCTATAGAAGGTCCATTTCCAGAATATATACTGCTATAAATGGCACAGGTACTTTGATCTTAACATCTGTATGCCTTGCCACCTCCAGGACAGTGTTCGGGAATTTAATGAAAGCCACAGCCTTTGAGGCTTTCAACCTTTGAGTATACGAGGCAATGATTCCATTAAATGACAGTAAGCAGAGATCTTGAAAATAGGAATTAGGAACACAAAAGAAAGAAGCAGATTGTATAACCTGGCAGTACACTTAGAGGGGCAGTGCCAAGTTTAAAAGTCCACAAGATAACCTGTCTGATCCATTCATTCGCTATGGGACTTCAGGAGGTAGTTGTGTATAGCCCTAAGCTATCTCAATCAGATGAGAAACAGGACCCTATTCTTAGAGGACCCAGCGGCAGACCCCACTGACCACTGTCTGATGTTTTTTTCCCTGGGGAATAAGGTGTTTCCAAACCCCACTGGCATACATTCATCTTTCCCCAAACCAAAAGGCCAGGCATGTTAAAATACAGCATTCCCTATCTTTTGGTTGAGAGAGAGAGTGGGAGAACCCCATACACCAGGGATCAGCAACCTTCGGCACTCCTGGTGTTTTGATACTACAAGTCCCAGAATGCTCCATTCACTTTTATAAGAGTTATAAGAACAGCTGAGCATGTTTGAATGCTGGGAGTTGTAGTTTCACAGCAGCTGGAGTGCCGAAGGTTGCTGATCCCTGCCATATACCTTAGATAGTCAGCTGATCCCACTAGCATTCACCTGATGTGTATGGCTACTTTAAGACCGGATTGCCTCGTTAAATTGGAAGCAGGTTGAAAGTTCACCGTTTTGATTGCGGTAACAATGTGCATTAGAAGTTGATGTTTAGATTGAGCTTCCTATTTCTACTGAACAGTTTCTATTCCCACCTTTCACCTTCGCTGTGGCTCTACCTGTGATTTGCATGCTTAGCACAGTCTGTACAGGAGATGGCTTTATTTGCAAGTTCTAGCATGCTTGCTGTATTCATGGATATTATTTTCTTTGGAAGTTGGACCCGTCACCTCTCCTGACCTGCCTGTCTCAGTAAATACTTCTATTCCCCATGCAGTAACAATTGTGGGGCAGCTTTTGGTTGAACTCTGCCTTGCGCCATTCCTCGGTTATTGCTCCTAGAAATGTATGAATAGATTGACAACTCTGCACTACCATTCCGTATCAAGGAGGCATGACCTTGCATGGCCTGTTACTGTCTGGGCAAGGAAAACCCCCTCAACTGGTAACACCTAGTTGTTAGTTTATTCATACATTTCTCGGAGTAATAATAGAGAAGCAGCACAAGTATAGTTGTTCTATTATGGGCCATACAAGTATTTAGTAAAAATAGACCCGTCAGGAAGCTGGCAGGTCCTCTTCAAGATGTGTACTGCTGGCGGTGGTAGTCCCAAGTTTTTAAAAATTAGGAGCTATTTTAAGGTGAACTTGTTTGTCATATAGTCTCTGACCAGGACAAAGATGTATGTCTGCCAAATGAGTTATGACAGTCATAGGGGGTCATTTACAAACAAATATATACCACTTTTTTGGCGTATACCTGTCGCAGATTTCAGCGCAATGGTTATTTGCGCCGCAATCTGCGACTTTTTTTTCCTGCTCACGCCAGGTCTAAAAAAGAGGGATTGACGGGGAAGGGGCCGTCTCATTTATCATTTTCCAGGCCTCTTTTAGCCGTAGAGAATGGTCCAAATCTACGGCAGCAAGGGAACTGGAATAGATTTAGACAAGCGGTGGATACGCTGAAGTCTGTAGAAGCCGGCGCCTCTACGTAAATTCACTGCATCCACCGCTAGCTAAAGGGGTATTAAAACTGGCGTTTCAGACACTGATCTTTTTTTTTCCTGAGGTAGAAATATTTAAAATGTATTTCACGCATTATATCGGTACAGCTCAGTCCTATAGAAGGTGGCTCTGAGCAGACAATATAAAAAAGATGTGTATCCATGATACTGGAACTGTTTCCAATGGTCATTGTCCATGCCCCTAAATTCTCATAACATTTTTGTTTGCATGATAATCTTAATCTCTGATTTACAAACACCAAATATATTAATTACTTGTCTTCTAACATATATTTTCGCTATAACATATTCCACTAATCACAGATACTCACCAGACGTCACTCTGCAGATACAACTTAATTAACAGTGCCTGCACTAGTAATTAATAATGTAACTAAGCTTACCTCATATGTAATAGGTCTAAAAGATGTTTAATGGTGAGAATTGCTTTAAAGAAAGCAGCAGGGACTATTACAGTGATATTATAAGAGCCGGCGAGCTACTAAAGCTATTCAGTGATCTGATCATTATTGCAGTTAAATTGCGCCACCTGTTGGGCACCAGCAGTTGTACGCCTGAATGGAATAGTCTATGACTTACACCTCCAGCATGTGATATTATTAACTTTAGTAATGAATCTTCTCCTTATAATAGTCCTGTAAATATGCCAGATGACAAACCAGTTAAATAACCACACTTTTGAGCTAAGTAACCTTCTACGTGACTTTTAGACTTTGATTTATTATTTGTGTTTGAGATTTGGCAGCCTTTCATACATTCCTTATTGCCACTCCTGATTATGTCCTTTTTTTTTAAACTTCCATTTAGTGGGACAGAAGCCACCAATAAAAGGTATGAATGTTTCTCTTCTATAGCTATAGATTGCACTTTGCATTGCACCCAGTCTGACACAAGGAATGGATCTTTACATTTTGCAGACAATCCTGGACTCCCAGTAACAAGACAACAACTACGACAACGACTACAGAGGAATCCAAAAGGTATGTATGATATTCATATACAAAGAAAAGAACACAAATGCAATAGCACTCTGCAACCAGCACTCCGCCCTGCCTCCATGCTGGATGTTGAATGAGGCATTGGTGTACATTTTGGCCAGAGCGTAATAAGCCACTCACCACGTCAAGGTCGCCTCTATGAGACTCCCTGGACTTTGTGTGGCTATCATGGCCCATAAACAGGTAGGAACTAGTGTTAGGGACCACTCATAGAGGCGACCTTGACGTGGTGAGTGGCTTATTACGCTTTGACCAAAATGTACACCAATGCCTCATTCAACATCCAGCATAGAGGCAGGGCGGAGTGCTGGTTGCAGAGTGCTATTGCATTTGTGTTCTTTTCTTTGTATGTGTATTTCGCCATAGCGATGTGCACCTGCATATAGGGTTGTGCTGACTGAATCCCCCACATTTTTTCTATGTATGATATTCATGTTGGCCCTGCCTTCTGTCAATTTGGACCAGCCTACAACATGGGGCAACTTTTAGTTGTTTTTTTCAGAGCCACTTTAAGCTTCTAGTCCATCCCTAAAAGAATCCTATGCTTACTACCCAGTAGTATTGAAATATTTGAAGGACAAAAATCTGTAAATAATAATTTTAAATATATTGATAGTCAATCTTTAATAGGTTCAAATATTGTCACCCAAAATATTGTATGACTACCTTTCTTCAGTCACCTCACCCTTGTGGGGTGACATTGAGGATAGAGCCGTACTTCATGCTGCTTTTTTCCCCATTACTTCTCTTTCCTATCTGTTGTATAGGAGAAGAGATGCATGTAGCCTACGCGGCTCTCCTGTCCTCCTTCACTAGTGTTATAATGATATCTGCGGAAAGGCAAAGTGTTGTAGAAGTTCACACTATCAATAATGAAGGGGGATGGAGCCAACCAGACTTTCTGTTCACTGCTCACGAAGCACCATATTATATGCAATGTATATACATCATTGCCTTTAAAGGGGTTATCTCATCTCAGACAATGGGGGCATATCACTAGGACCCGCACCTATGTCCTAAACGGAGACCCACAAAATGGTGGCTGGAGGACTCAGCTCCAGCCACCACAAGCACTTTCTCCATAGAAGTGAATGGGAGCGCACCACGCATGACCGGCCACTTCTCTCATTCACTTCAATAGGCCCAACGGAAATAGCCGAGCCAGTGCCCGGCTATTTATGGCGGCCCTATAGAAATGAATGTAGGGCGGCTGTGCATGCTAAATGCGCCCTCCAGCACTTTCGGGGCTCCGTTCTCGATATAGGTGCCTGTCCCAGTGGTGGAACCCGCACCTATCAGACAATGGGGGCATATAGTAACGATGTGCCCCCATTGTCTGAGATGAGACAACCCCTTTAACTACAGAAGAAAATTTGCACCATCTTCCGTTTATCTTAGGGTGCAGCTTGTATGTCATATGCAAAATGCTATAACATTATATTTAGCTGTTACATTGATAATAGGTATAGCACTATGTATACTGTACCTATTACATGTCTACTAGCTCAAATAACTGAACACTATTGCACAGATCTATAAGGTTGGGTTTCATGAATCTATTATGTTGTCACAGTGGCCAAAGAAAATGCTGTATTTAAATTCAATAAAGTTCAACACACATCTGCTACTTTTACAACATAAAAGGGTGCGAAAAGTGTATCAGGTTATTGTATGGATGGATTTTGTGTTGCTGAGATGCAACCCCAATTCCAAAAAAATGGTGTAAAATGTAACTTAATGTAAATAATGATAGAATGCAATGATTTGCAAGTCTTATACACCCATATTTGATTCACAGTAGATCATAGAACACATATCAGATGTTGAAAGTGAGACAGTTGACCATTTCATGAAGAAAAATAACTCATTTAGAACTTAATGGCAGCAACACATTTAAATAAAAAGTTGAGACAGGGCCATGTCTATTGTATGAAAATAAGACGGGATGTCCAGCTTTCCAAAAAAGATGTTGTTCTTTATTCCAAAATAACACAGGATAAAAAACAATCCAACACGGCAAGCAGGTCAAATGTCTATCATTGCATCCAATCTTCTTTTATCAACAGTCTGTTAACGTCTAGGAAGTGAGGAGACCAATTGGAGTTGTAAGAGAGGAATGTTGTCCCATTTTTGTCTGATGTAGGATTCTAGCTGCTCCGCAGTCCTGGGTCTTCTTTGCCGGATTTTTAATTTCATGATGAGCTAAATGTTTTCCATTGGGGAAAGGTCTGGACTGCAGGCGGCCAGTTCAGCACCCAGACTCCTCTTCTGTGAAACAATGCTGTTGTGATGGATGCAATATGTGGTTTAGCATTGTCTTATACAATATATATATATAAATATACAAGACCTTCCCTGACGGAAACATTTTCTAAATGATAGCATATGTTGTTCTAAATCTTCTATATACTGTTCAGCATTGATTGTGCCTTTCCAGGTGTGTAAACTGTCCATGCCATAGGAACTACTGCATCCCATCAAAGATGCAGGTTTTCAAACTGTAGTCTGATAACAAGCTGGATGGTCCCTCTCCTCATGAGTCTGCAGAACATGTGTCCATTTTACCTCAGTTGGTGACATTTTTGGATTGTGTTGACATATGGCTTTTTCTTTGCTTTTTGAACTGTGTTCACAGACAGTGATTGATGAGTCCATGCAGTGATTTCCAGTACTGACTGTCTTTAATGCAATGCCCATAGATCACAAGCATCCAATACAGACCATCGGCCTTTGCCTTGAGCACATGTATTTCTCCAGATTCTCTGAATCTTTGGATGATATTATGTAAATCACAGAAAAAAAATGCACCAGACGGATATGCCACTGACTATACTAGCTAGTCATACAAGCAGATATTAAAAGCTGAGACTTTTGCCAATATATTCCTGTCAGGAACACATCGGAGCCCATCATGCACCACGTCACGGTCTCTCAGCATGGCAAGGGTCCTACCACTACGCTAACTATGGTGTGAACAAGGTCTGAAGGTGATGAAATCCAGCTCACAGCCAAGCTTCCACACAACCGCATAGCAGGACAACTAATGCAATGTGAATAAAGCAAGACTGTAAGCCACACCCACATCAGACCGTGTGATGGAGGTTACCAGGTGCAAAGGAGTGTTTAAATGCCAGGTAAAGGCACATTCAATACATATGGAACAAAATCACAGCTTGGCTGTGAGCTGGATTCCATCACCTTCAGACCGTGTTCACACCATAGTTAGCGTAGTGGTAGGACCCCTTGCCATGCTGAGAGACCGTGACGTGGTGCATGAGGGGCTCCGATGTGTTCCTGACAGGAATATATTGGCAAAAGTCTCAGCCTTTAATATCTGCTTGTATGACTAGCTAGTATAGTCAGTGGCATATCCGTTTGGTGCATTTTTTTCTGTGATTTATATAATTATATCTTCATCCGCACAATGCTCCGTTTTGCGTAGGATGCCTTTGTGGTGCATGTGGACCGCGCCGGCATCCTTCATTGTACGCATTTTTTGCTGGGGATGGTCGTTTGCTGCGGTCAACATGCGGTGGGACTGCTCCCCCAATGAGAAACACGCTACAGTGTTTGGGGTTTGAGCTGTTCCCCCATATTTGCCACAATATTTCTGTGATTTTGATGATATTATGTACTGTAGATATAGGGATATTCAAAAGTCTTTTCAATTTTACATTGAGGAAGATTTTTCTGAAACTATTCCCCAATTTTTAGATGCAGTTTTTCGCAGATTGATGAGGCTACTTTCACATTAGCGTTTTTGCGGATCCGTCATGGATCTGCAAAAACACTTCCGTTACCATAATACAAACGCATGCATCCGTCATGAACGGATCCGGTTGTATTATGTCTTCTATAGCCATGACGGATCCGTCATGAACACCATTGAAAGTCAATGGGGGGTGTTTCCATTTTGTATTGTGTCAGAGAAAACTGATCCGTCCCCATTGACTTACATTGTGTGCCAGCACGGATCCGTTTGGATCCGCTTCGTCAGACGGACAGCAAAACGCTGCAGGCAGGTTTTGGTGTCCGCCTCCAGAGCGGAATGGTGTCACTACCAGAGCTTTGGGACGTTCTCACAGCTCTGTTTCTCCACCCCTGTGATGATGTCACTACTAGAGCTGGGAGGAGTTCTCACTACTCTGTTTACTTTTGGTTTCTTTCACCACAGCTGTTCTTCATGTGTTTGATTTCCCTCTCTTTATATCACCCCTCCTCCTATGATAGGATGTGGATTATAGTTCTCACTTCAGTTGTAGCTCTTGCTTTAGTTTCTTCACTTGTAGCTATCAGTTCACTGGACCTGTGTTCTGCTGCAGCTAGCACTCCGGATATTGCCAGCCTGTCCTTGGATCCGTCTTCTCTGTGGCTGCAACACCTTCAGCTAAGTCTGCAGACATTGTTGTGTTCCTGTTTGTTTTCTGACTGGATCTGAGGTGGCCACGGTTCCCTCCATATACTGAGTAGGGCACTGGTGGCCGTGCCCCTTCCACTATTGTAGGGGTTACAGTGGTCATTAGTCTTAGGCACGTGGGCATGCCTCGTTCCGCCATTGGGATCCGGGCATGTGCTTTAGCAGAATAGGGAGAGCGTTGAGGGTCGGACAGGGGTCACCCTTTATCCTCCCTAGTTCTGGGTCCAGTCAGTTGCTCTGTACTGTGTATTACTATTGTTGCTCACATACAGCCGTGACAAATGGTGACTGAACGGAGGCAAACTGATGCATTCTGAACGGATCTTTTTCCATTCAGCAAGCATTAGGGCAAAACCGATCTATTTTGGACCGCTTTTGAGAGCCCTGAACGGATCTCAGAAACCGAAAGCCAAAACGTGAGTGTGAAAGTAGCCTGAAGCATCTTTGCTTCTGAAAGACTGTCTAACATGCTCTTTTTATATCCCGTTATGTGACATTGTTGCAAGTTTCTCCCAAGCTGTTTTTTATTTGCACCACTTACTTTTCTAGCCTTTTTTTCGCTCCTGTCCTAACATTTGTGTTGGGACAGGAGCTATATGGTAAAATGTCTCACTTATATATGATTTAGGCCTCATGCACACGACCGTATTTTTTCACGGTCCGCAAAACGGGGTTCCGTTGGTCCGTGATCCGTGACCGTTTTTTCGTCCGTGGGTCTTCCTTGATTTTTGGAGGATCCACGGACATGGCCGTCCTGAATTACAATGCAAGTCAATGTGGACGGATCCGTTTGACGTTGACACAATATGGTGCAATTGCAAACGGATCCGTCCCCCATTGACTTTCAATGTAAAGTCAGGAGTTAATATACCATAGTATCTGGGTTTTCCCCGTCACCATGGGAACGCCTCTATGTTAGAATATACCATCGGATTTGAGTTACATCGTGAAACTCAGATCCGACAGTATATTCTAACACAGAGGCGTTCCCATAGTGATGGGGACGCTTCTAGTTAGAATATACTACGAACTGTGTACATGACTGCCCCCTGCTGCCTGGCAGCACCCGATCTTTTACAGGGGGCTGTGATCAGCACAATTAATCCTTCAGGTGCCGCACCCGAAGGGGTTAATTGTGCGTATTATAGCCCCCTGTAAGAGATCAGGGGCTGCCAGGCAGCAGGGGGCAGACCCCCCTCCCTCCCCAGTTTGAATATCATTGGTGGCCAGTGTGCGGCCCCCCTCTATTGTAATATCATTGGTGGCCAGTGTGCGGCCTCCGTCGGCCCCCCTCCCTTTATTGTAATATCATTGGTGGCCAGTGTGCGGCCTCCCCCGGCCCCCCCTCCCTCCCTCTATTGTAATATCATTGGTGGCCAGTGTGCGGCCTCCGTCGGCCCCACCTCCCTCCCTCCCTTTATTGTAATATCATTGGTGGCCAGTGTGCGGCCTCCCCCGGCCCCCCCTCCCTCCCTCTATTGTAATATCATTGGTGGCCAGTGTGCGGCCTCCGTCGCCCCCCCCCTCCCTCTATTGTAATATCATTGGTGGCCAGTGTGCGGCCTCCCCTCTCCCCCCCCCCCCTGCCCGATCATTGGTGGCAGCGGAGAGTTCCGATCGGAGTCCCAGTTTAATCGCTGGGGCTCCGATCGGTAACCATGGCAACCAGGATGCTACTGCAGGCCTGGTTGCCATGGTTACTTAGCAATATTACAATATTAGAAGCATCATACTTACCTGCTGCGCTGTCTGTGACCGGCTGGGAGCTCCTCCTACTGGTAAGTGACAGGTCTGTGCGGCGCATTGCTTAATGATCTGTCACTTACCAGTAGGAGGAGCTCCCGGCCGGTCACAGACAGCGCAGCAGGTAAGTATGATGCTTCTAATATTGTAATATTGCTAAGAAACCATGGCAACCAGGCCTGCAGTAGCGTCCTGGTTGCCATGGTTACTGATCGTAGCCCAAGCGATTAAACTGGGACTCCGATCGGAACTCTCCGCTGCCACCAATGATCGGGGGGGGGAGAGGGGAGGCCTCACACTGGCCACCAATGATATTAATACAATAGAGGGGGGGCCGGGGGGGGCCGCACACTGACCACCAATAATATTACAATAGAGGGAGGGAGGGGGGGCCGACGGAGGCCGCACACTGGCCACCAATGATATTCAAACTAGGGAGGGAGGGGGGTCTGCCTGGCAGCCCGGATCCGTCTGTATGAAAGTAACCTACGGCCACGGATCACGGACGCGGATGCCAATCTTGTGTGCATCCGTGTTCTTTCACGGACCCATTGACTTGAATGGGTCCGTGAACCGTTGTCCGTCAAAAAAATAGGACAGGTCATATTTTTTTGACGGACAGGAAACACGGATCACGAATGCGGCTGCAAAACGGTGCATTTTCCGATTTTTCCACGGACCCATTGAAAGTTAATGGGTCCGCGAAAAAAACGGAAAACGGCACAACGGCCACGGATGCACACAACGGTCGTGTGCATGATGCCTTAGGCCTCTTTCACACGACAGTATGGCTTTTTCAGTGTTTTGCGGTCCGTTTTAACGGATCCGTTGTTCCATTTTTTGTTTCCGTTGTGTTTCCGTTTCCGTTCCGTTTTTCCGTTCCGTTTTTCCGTATGGCATATACAGTGTACAGTAATTTCATAGAAAAAATTGGGCTGGGCATAACATTTTCAATAGATGGTTCTGCAAAAAACGGAACGGATACGGAAGACATACGGATGCATTTCCGTATGCGTTCCGTTTTTTTGCGGACCCATAGACTTTAATGGAGCCACGGAACGTGATTTGCGGCCAAATATAGGACATGTTCTATCTTTCAACGGAACGGAAAAACGGAAATACGGAAACGGAATGCATACGGAGTACATTCCGGTTTTTTTTGCGGAACCATTGAAATGAATGGTTCCGTATACGGACCGTATACGGAACGCAGAAAACGGCCCGCAAAACGGAAATAAAAAACGGTCGTGTGAAAGAGGCCTTACTGTGTATAAAATGTGGGTGTATGAGACTTGGAAATCATTGCATTATGTCTTTATTTATATTTCTTTACATTTTACACAGTGTCCCAACTTTTTGGGAATTGAAGTTGTAAAAAAAAAACCTGTGCAAAAGTGCATTACACTGTAATTTATACGCATATTGCAACTGCCATTTTTCTGTGCATTACTATCAAATTACAGCTAGGCATCAATATTTCCCAGGGGAAGGAGTCTCAGCATATGGATAAGTGCTATAACATTAAGCTAGAAATAATACTCATAAAGCAACACAATATAAATCCAGCATTTGAACTCTAGAGAAGAGTTTCTCAATGCAATGTTTCTAATCTAACTACCCTCCACTCACGTCCATTATATCACAGTACCCCCAGGCTATAATCATATACTGTGCTGCATCTACTAAATGGACAGTGTAAGTACAGGCTAGAGGCATGACGGATGTCCAACAGCCCACTGTCATCATTTCAGATCTACAGTATATACAGTATGTCCTGCTTATTTTTTATTCATAAAATACATTCTATTCTTAATGTACGTTTTCACGGACATTTAATAATTAGCATTAATATTTTCTGATTATATTAGGTTCTGTACAGATTGGGCTTGTCTACATGGTGGAGGTATACATTGGGAATTTGTGACTCAGTATTCCTCAATGTATACATCAGACGAATGCCACTGCATAGCCACATGAGCCATTGGCCACAATGCAAAAGAAACCTATGCCGCACAGCATACTATGTGTCTTAATGCATAGTCAAGCCCAGTCTGCTGGGTTTTCCGGCTGAAAGGATACTCTCTTGACCTCTCACTGGTGAACGTGGGCCTATGACTAATTTTGGCAAATGAGCCAGAAGCTTAACGGAACATTTGCTGAATGTGTTCCCCGAAACGCAGACTGATCATAGCCTTAAATATACATAAATTATTTCAGTTTGTAATAATCTGCAACCTTCAGCCATATGCATTCAATATCATTACAAGATGACAAGGGAAAACCCAATAGATACTATGTATCAAAGCCCATAGCAATTCACAAGAACCCATGCGTTCTTTCTCCCGATCCAGTCCCAAAATGAAGGCTAATCATTGATTGCTTGCTATGGGCACTACAACCACTTTTTCTTTGTTACATAAACCCCAATATGCCTATAGCTCATTTATGCACCCCAGTATGGCTACTACTAGTACCCTGCTTGACTACACAGCTCAACATCTGCTACTGTTTCCTTAACATAGTGACCTAGATAAAGTGCATGTCCTTAGAGAATACTGTGGCCTTTCATGTCAGTCTATGCTGTGTACGAGATTGCCTGTGAACTTACAGTATATTATTAATAATTCACCCAGGGAGTGGGAAATGCACAGGAGTCATTACTTCTCTCCACATTTAGTTATATGTTATATGCACTATGTAGTAGATTTTATACGGAACTGCTGATGTTGACGTCTTGAGGATTGTCCCATTATCTGATCATCAGAAAGTGATACTTTTTTTAATCAGGCTTATCCAACAAAATATCATGATTTTAATTTTGTGTCGGATGTAAAATTAAACCATAGAATTGTGTTTATAGTGGCCACAAGATATAGGTACCAAGGGTCATGCTTCATACTGGTAAAAGACCCTATGAAAACATGGTGGTATGAAGCTGTTCCATTAAAAGGAGATGTCTGGTTTAGAAAACCCATTTTCAAATACTCTATTAGGACATTCGAAGTTAATAGGAGGGAGTGCCTCATATAGGTCCTCCATCAATAAGCCGGATCGGAGAGTGGATACAAAGAGCATCTGTGTCTCTGGAGAACCTAGTCCATGCATGACACAGACTGACTATTGATTTTAATGAATAAAAATAAATCCCGGCAGTCGTATCTTTTTTTTTTTTCAATATATCAGTTTTATTCCATCCAAAGTGAAATGTCCCGACAACCAGGACGCGTTTCGGCGATATGCCTTCATCAACAGGTACATCCTCTAATGTGTTGACAACCTTATATATAGTAGTGAAAGATCCATCTAACCACATGACATCCCACACCCTAACTGGGTGGTGCTCATCGGGTGGTGAGTAATCAGCTTAAAAACAACACTAAGGCCTCATGCACACGACCGTTGTCTGCATCCGCGGCCGTTGTTCCGTTTTCCGTTTTTTTTCGCGGACCCATTGACTTTCAATGGGTCAGTGGAAAAATCGGAAAATGCACCGTTTGGCTTCCGCGTCCGTGATCCGTTTTTCCAGTCCGTGAAAAAAATATGACCTGTCCTATTTATTTTACGGACAACGGTTCACGGACCCATTCAAGTCAATGGGTCAGTGAAAAATCACGGATGCACACAAGATAGTCATCCGTGTTCGTGATCCGTGTCCGTTTTTCCTATCATTTTCAATGCAAACTTAACTTTTTTTTTTTTCACTTTTCATGTCCGTGGATCCTCCAAAAATCAAGGAAGACCCACGGAAGAAAAAACGGTCACAGATCACGGAACAACGGAAATCCGTTTTGCGGACCGCAAAAAAAACCTGTCGTGTGCATGAGGCCTAACACATAGTGACGAAAGAGCAGCAGTGATAAAGCAATGGTAAAGTATTCCAAAAAACATTGTTACTGTATCAGCATAAGGATCCTCAATACGAAGCAGTAGTCTGGAAAAATATAAAAACATTGAAGGGATAAATAATCACAATTCAGTGGTGAACAACGTCATCATCTCTAGGATGTAATGTATGCAATATGCCTCCCTGCACAATAAAAGCTTTTTAATGTCACCCCCTCTCCTTGGTCTCTTGATCTATTACTGGAAACCTCTGTTGTGCTACAGTATGCCCAGATCTATCACAATGATGAGGTAGTGGTAACCGTAAATTCTCCGATCCCTGATCGTCTGCATTGTCTCTCCAATATACAACAAGCCACAGGGGCATTTTATAAGATAAATCCCATTTGTGGATTCACATGTAAAAAAGCCTCCTACATCAAAGGAACTCCCTGTGTTTCTATCGGTGTCTTTTCGAAGCTGACCATGTTCATCTTCAATCACATTTGTGTCCAAAAAACGAACCATCTTATTGTCATAAACCATGGTAAATCTCAGACCCTCACAAGCCATATCCAGATAATTTTTTAAAAAATATGCGTGTGGGCGGGGCCACAGGAATCCCTTGAGTCCTTTTTTGATTATCTGAATATGACTTGAGGGTCTGAGATTTACCATGGTTTTTTGGACACAAATGTGATTAAAGACGAACATGGTCAGCTTCGAAAAGACAGATAGAAAGAGTATCCTCCATTTTTCTAGTGCCCATGCCCCATCTTTGAAAAAAGCTATACCAAGGTCTCAATTTATTGTTCCGGACACAGGTAATGCGACAGGAAGAGATGACTAGGAGGTTTGAAGAAAGGGGATATCCGTTGTCTATCTTAAAAGAAGCCAGTGAAGATCTGGATAGATCCATACATCTCTCTACCTGTGAAAAACCGCCAAGAATGGCATTTGTACATAAATTTCATCCCTACAATGCGGGTTTCGACTAAATTGTTCGCAAACATTGGCATTTGTTGACAAAGGCCTATCCGAAGGTGGAAGAATTAAAAAACCCACCACTGATATGTAATAAAAGAAACCCAAATTCTAGGGGTAAATTGGTACATGTGGATTTGGGTAGCAGAAAAGATACATTGAGACAGAGTGTGTTATTCACACAAAGAAAGGGCACTTTTCCGCGCCTCCATTGTCTTCAGTGTTCACACATAATAAAAGGCTCAAAGTTTTGTCATCCATACAACGGGAGTTCCTTTGATGTAGGAGGCTTTTTTACATGTGAATCCACAAATGGGATTTATCTTATAAAATGCCCCTGTGGCTTGTTGTATATTGGAGAGACAATGCAGACGATCAGGGATCGGAGAATTTACGGTTACCACTACCTCATCATTGTGATAGATCTAGGCATACTGTAGCACAACTGAGGTTTCCAGTAATAGATCAAGAGACCAAGGAGAGGGGGTGACATTGAAAAGCTTTTATTGTGCAGGGAGGCATATTGCATACATTACATCCTAGAGATGATGACGTTGTTCACCACTGAATTGTGATTATTTATCCCTTCAATGTTTTTATATTTTTCCAGACTACTGCTTCGTATTGAGGATCCTTATGCTGATACAGTAACAATGTTTTTTGGAATACTTTACCATTGCTTTATCACTGCTGCTCTTTCGTCACTATGTGTTAGTGTTGTTTTTAAGCTGATTACTCACCACCTGATGAGCACCACCCAGTTAGGGTGTGGGATGTCATGTGGTTAGATTGATATTTCACTACTATATATAAGGTTGTATACACATTAGAGGATGTACCTGTTAATGAAGGCATATCGCCGAAACGCGTCCTGGTTGTCGGGACATTTCACGGGACATATATTGAAAAAGAAGATACGACTGCTGGAATTTATTTTTATTTTTTATGTGGAGGTTGCTCCTTCCCGTAGAAGCGTTCACAAACGGACAAGTGCCAACCACCTGGATTATTTATTGATTTTAATGGGCACCATGTAATGCTACAGCTACTCTGAAATGGCGCTGAACACTTGATTGTTGGGTGTCTCAGCAGAGGGAACCCTGAGACTAGCTTATTTTTCAAGGGCATCAATCTAATACTAAAAAGGATTGCCTGAAGTTGACCACTACCACTTATTAAATACAGCATCATACTAAAGCAACCACTTGCAGACTGCCAAACGACTTAAATCGTCTGGAGGTTCAACATGTAACTCGGCAAGGATGGTCCATAACAAGAGATTATGCATCTGTAGGAGTGGTAAACGGGCTGTCAGTGATAGCTGGACTCCCCTGTAGAGAACGCAGAGATAAATTTACCATCCATGCCTTCCTGATCGCTGTATAAATGGAAGAGTGCTGTGCATACAGTTTAGGAAGCAGCCATGATGTACAGTACTCCTATCCCTGCCATCACAAAATCTCCTGGTCCCGGGTAACTGCAGGACCCAGATAAGCTCTGCAGTAAGTTTCTGGATGTTATATCCCCACTGTAATTGGGGTTTACCCCTATTTACCTTGGAAAACAGCAATAATAAAAACACAATGTTAAAATGTCCCCCATAGGTCTTGTATAACCTTATGGCAGGCACAATGTGTAAAATAAAAAAATAAAGCAAAAATAAATAAATAATGTCATCACTAACCCCACCCCTTCGACCATAAACTATATATCCCTTAGGCAGGGCCGTCTTTAATATTGATTAGACCCTGGGCAAAAATTTACTTGGGCCCCCTGGATCCCGCCTTCCCACACCTTAGCAGGCAATCACTCCCTCCAGCACAACACACACACAAAAAATCCACACATCTGGTAGAGTACAGTGAATGACTGTAAATACTTCCAGTTCTGAAGACTCCAGCGGCTCAGGATCAGTGCTCTGGGCAGCTGGGCTCAGGCTGGAAGTGGGCACCGCTCTGCAGGAAGGAGACCGGGGCTCGGCTCACCCTAGTGTTACAGTGCACCCCAGCACCCCACAGTATGCAGTATAGCACCCTATAGTATACAGCAACCCACAGTATGCAGTATAGCACCCTATAGTATACAGCACCACACAGTATGCAGTATAGCACCCCACACTATACAGTACCCCACAGTATATAGTAGAGCAGTATAGCAGCCCACAGTATACAGCACCCCACAGTATACAACACCTCACAGTATACAGTAGAGCAGTATAGCACCTCACCGTATACAGCACCCCAAACTATACACGATACAGCATCCCACACTATACAGCCCCCCACACTATACAGTACAGCAGTATAGAACTCCACAATATACAGCACCCACAGTATACAGTATACAGCCCCCCACAGTATACAACCCCCCACAATATACAGTACAGCACTCCACAATATACAGTATAGAGCCCCCCCACAGTATACAGCCCCCCACAGTATACAGTACAGCAGTATAGCATTCCACAATATACAGTATACAGGCCCCCACAGTATACAGGCCCCCACAGTATACAGGCCCTCACAGTATACAGGCCCTCACAGTATACAGCCCCCCACACTATACAGGCCCCCACAGTATACAGCACCCCACTATACAGTAGTTTACAGTATATTAGCATAACAGCCCCTGTCACCTTTTTCTGATGTAATCTTCACAAAAAAAGCTCCATAGTTAAGTCAAACTTCTGTCACAACACTCCTGGTAGGACCTTGATGACCTCATAGCCATGTGACCAGTAATATTGCTAGGTTACTGGTCACATGGTGATGATGTCATCTAAGGTCCTAGAGAATCACAGCTCTCACAACAGTACGCTGCCTGGAGTGCCGGCAGGCATGGCATGGCAGCACCCCCTGTGTAGCTGACAGCCTGACACCCGGGGCAGTGGCTAGCAGGGCTCAAGAGGCAGCTGCCTAGGGCCCCCCAGGAGCAACTGGGCCCGGGGCAGCTGCCCCTTTTGCCCCTTGGTAAAGACGGCCCTGCCCTTAGGACTCGTTCACACGAACGTGTGATGCCTGTTTCCGTATTGTGGACCGCATTTGCGGATCCGCAATACACGGGCACCATTCTGTGGCCATTCCGCATCTAGGATGCGGACCCATTCATTGCAATGGGTCCACAAACCTGGAGATGCGGAACGGAATGGAATACAACGGAAGGACTATGGAGTGCTTTCTGGGGTTCCGTTCCGTGCTTCCGCACCGCAAAAAGATAGAACTTGCTCTTTCTTTTTGCGGAAAGGAAGGATCGCTGGACCCATTCAAGTGAATGGGTCTGCGATCCCCATGCGCCTGCTCCACAGTCGGTGCCTGTGCACGTTCATGTGAACAAGCCCTTATATAGAAAGGACAATAAAGGAAAGGAGATACAATTAAAAGATAGTATATTTGTTGCATTTATGGTATTAAAAAAAATTTGAATAATGTGGAAAACAGACACAAACATAAAAAATACTAGATTAAAAATGACCTAAAAAAAAAGCCCTATGTATCTAAGCAGAAAAAAATTATTCAAATAACTTAACAAAAAGGTCATCACTTGAAACCCACATGTACTAAAAAAAAATTGAAAGTAACCCAGACTTGAACTGGTTAATATAAAATAATTGCTTTAAAAAAAAAAAAACTTAAAGGGCTTCTTCAGCTTACATTTTGCAGGCCCTCCCTATTTTACTTGTACAGGGAAGCATATTTACCTGCTCCCGTCCGCTTAGTCCTGGCTCCTTTAGTACACTGCCGATAGTTCCCGATCCTAAGCTTCAAGCACTGATGGGAGACATGACAACACTGTGGCCAGTCATTAGCTACAGGGGGATATATGACCCCTATCTGTTACAAGTGGGGACCAACTTTTTAACACTTTCAGTTCCCAGTGCCCCTCCAGTTACATCTGGACTTGACTCTATTCCGAGGACATTAATCCTATTGTATAAACTTCCACGGTAGTAAATAAAGGGAAACTACTATGTTGCTATCATTGCTTCAATAGGTAGAAATTGTAGACAAACCTTGAGCTCATATGCAGCTGGCTCCTTTACCTCACAGATGATTGTGGACATTGGTATTACTTTCTGTGAGACATCCAGTTTGACAGGCCAACCGACAGAATAGTCTTGTATGAACTTGTCCCCCAGTTCTAGAGCTACTGTATGCTTTATATCTTGATGAGTCTGAATCAGCACTGCACCTCTGCACCATAAATTCAATGTCCACCATTGACAATAATATTCAGTGAGCCTTACATTCTGTGCTGATTAACGTAGTAAAATAGACACAGACGGCACTCCTCGTATCCAGAGGTCCCGGTGCACGCGACAGGGAAAGACAGCCCGCTTGGTAATACAGAGAAAAGACCGGCACTCGAGTCGTTTGTAGAAGATAATGCTTTATTCAAGCATGTAGCATCAGAGGAACAGAGCAGAAAACAAGCAAGCATGATTAACTTCATGACATGTCTTTATCATGGATGGAGCTCGCTTTCTGATACAGAGCTCAAAATTCTCATCAAGATAGCGAGCTAAATGACAACATTATGACTGCCTGTAGCCACCAGAAGAGGGAGCTTAGGAGCATACTGCATACTGCTTTATTATTCAATGCTGAGAGCTCCTATGCTCACTCTAGCGATGGCTGCAGATGGCACCAATGTTTTTAGGGGAGAATTAAAAAAAAATATCAGAACATTTTCAAAATAAAAAGAAGCATTACTCAGCTCCACTGATCCTCAGCAATATCGGAACAGCAGTGGCAGGGGATCAGTAAAGGTGAGTAATGCTTCATTTTTATTTGACATTTTCTGTCCATTTTTTTTTTTATTATTCTCACAGGAAAACACCTTTAACTCATAGAAATATGCATGGGTTTGGAGGTCTGTATCAGAAAAACATTGCTCAGAATAGTATTAAGATCTATTAAGTTCATCAGCACAAAATATTTTTGTTGTCAAAGGGGTTGTCCGGGGGTTGTTAAAATGTTGGAAAACAGGCTCAGAATGGTATCAAATAATAAAACAAGTGATACTCTCCTCACCGATCCCCTGCCACCCCTGTTCAGACACTTCCCAGCCACTGCTGGTCTCTACTTCCTGATTACTGTCAATACGCAGGTAGAAACTACTTAGACCGATTCACAGTTACATTTGAGTTCCCGTCGCCTGATCCGATTGAGGACCAAGCTAACGGAGCTCACCATATCCGATACTGTCAGAGATGACTGTGTACTTGCGGTTCCCTATTGACTATAATGTGATCTGATGGTGATCCGGCCACTTTTCCAGCATTATGCCGAAACACCCTATAGGATCAGGCTACTGGATTCACAACGCTACTGTGAATGTAGCCTTATCTCTTTACCTATTCATTTCTGAAACATGCCTTCATATGTGACGAGGACAACCTATATAGGAGTAGAGGGCAATAATGATGTATTATACAAGTATTATTATATTACATACGTACCATAAGTTCGTTTGTTATTAAAGGGGTTTTCCGACTGTTTTATGTCTCATTCAGACAACCGTTTGAATGAGTCCGCATCCGTTCGGCAATTTTGCGGAACGGGTGAGGACCCATTCATTTTCATGGGGCCACAAAAGTGGCGGACAGCACACTGCAAAAAATATAGAGCATGTTCTATTCTTGTGCGCAGTCACAGACAAGAATAGGCATTTCTATAATGGGCCGTCCATTCCGTTCTGCAAATTGCGGAACACACACGGGCGGCATCCGATTTTTGCGGACCGCAAAACACTGCGTGGCCGTATGAATACGCCCTTATCCTTACCACTACTTAGCAATCATCTGTGATTGTTTGTCGGAGCAGCCTCCTCAAATAGCTGACCGGCGGGGTTCCAGAGCGTCCGTTCCCCAATGATCACATGCTAATGTCCTATCCTGAGTATAGGCTGTCAGTGTAATCATGACATACAATCGTTAATAAAACACACCGGTTACCCCTGTGTAATAGACTATAATAATAAGACTCTTCTAAGTAAACTGCATCTGTGGGAATCCGCTGCTTGGATTATTTTTACAGTGAACCATTGTATGAATCACTGTTTGCGCTGGACAAGCGTTGCTTACTTTGGCTTTATTCTAAACAGTGTACTCTTTGATTATAGAAGAATCGTGAATGAATCCAGTGTTCTTTGCAGTCTGCATTGCCATTGTCTTCAGTTTAGTAAAATAAATTTACAAGGCGACACTACTAGGGACAACAATATCTGCATCATGGTGCAACAAGTAATGTAGAGTGGTGACTTGTACTGTACTAATGTATATATTTTACATGATAAAAAATGGGAAAATGACTTTATACATATTATTCAAATGCAAGTATCCAAGGGTCTGCCTTAGATTTCTGCTGCAGATTCCACACATCTTGAGTGAACATACCCTTAGGCAAATACATTTTCTAATAATTTTTAACTATTCACATGCATTTAAAAATGCTATTACATTTTCAATACACATACAATCATACTTGGGATAATATATTACTAAAAATAATTGTTTTGTTTCACATACAGAAGATCCTGGGCTCCAACGAACAGGAACAGCACTACTACTACGACTACAACAAGAACAACAGAGTCTAGACAGTAAGAAAAAGAATCATTTGAACAACTTGCACAGTTGCACACATTTTGGGGATTTAAAGGAAACCTGTCACCAGATGTATGGTGTCCTAACTAAGGGTGGCATTAAAAAAAAATGTCCATCAGCAGTATGGTGCGAGGAGAGCTGGGCGCTCATGAGTATGAGGACTCATCAGCATGTGACCTAGGGTAGCATAAAACTGATGACAGATCCCCTCTAAATGTAGATATACATCTTGGCCTTCAGTTTAACCACAACTACAATACTAAAGAACAAAATAGGAAAATACCCCAAAGTCCAGTGCTGAATTCCAGCTACCACCTTCCTCTGGAACTGGTATTAGTGTATATGTACAGTATGTGATATGGTTGGGGAGAGCAAATTCTTTTGAAAATTTGTGAATGACAGGCCACAGCTTGACATCAGCATTAAAGGTCACCTTTAGCAGGGGCACAGTGGGCACTTTTTGCCAGGGGCTCACAACAGCAACGAATCAGTGCAATTAAAATGTAGCTGTCGTCTCATTTAAATGAATATCATTACATGTTGCCTCTCAGCAGCCTGAAATGGCTGTACATACAGTAAATCTGGTCTTAGACATAAAAATTAGAATTTCAAATCTGTCCCATGGTTGTAGCTTTACAACATTTTACAGTCATTAGTGGTATACACTATAGCAGCATTTAAAGGGGTATTCTGTTTAGAATGAGTCATCCCCTATCCCCCATCCACTGAACCTCCCATTGGTGAAAACTCCACAATCACTAGAAAGGCGGTCTGTCGTCCCGTTTGAAGGGAGCAGTAATTTGAGTATAGCCACCACTGCTTGAACCATAGTCTATAGGACTGCTGGAAGTAACTCAATGCTGTACTTGGCTATCTCTGGCATTCCCATGCAGCTGAATGGAGTGGCAGTGTGCATGCTGAACCTGCAGCTCTATTAAGAAGGGGCAAATGACTCCCGATCTTATGATCAATGAGGGTCTCAAGGCTCAGGCCACCACCGATCTCGCGGTTATCCCCTAGAGAAGGAGTTTTCCAGGCTCCTGATATTGGTGACTTCTCCTTAGTCATTAGTATCTGAGAAGCTCTTACCTGCAGCCGCCAGAGCTAACACTCTAAATGGAACCAAAAGCACAGGACTGTACAAGGTGTAGTGGCCGTGCCGGGTTACTTTAGCTCAGTTTCAATTCACTTCAAAGGATAAGGGGTAATTTGTTCTAACCTGAATACCCCTTTAATTTTGCCTTATAAAAGTAATCTCACAGCATAATAATTTCTTTAGTGTGTCTAGTGTGCCAGGTCTGTAATGAAAAGGATATCGTCCCTCAAATTGACATGATTTTTAGCAGGAACATGGATAAAACAAGATTAGTGTACCAAGGGCTAAATATTTAAGAAATTCTTAGAATATGGACAAACAGAATCCCGCCATCCAGCTTTGTTGTTTGTGATAATGATGGGCTCTCATTAAGAGCTAATATGCAGTATAGTCTGCATTACAAAGATTCCCTACAGGTTATACCATAAAGATGTACAGTATATCATATACTCATGCAAGTCCATTACTTCTCAACAGGGTTGTGCCAGGCAAACCAGAAGGGCAAAAAATGTAAGTAATCTATCATAGTATAATTTTTACTTTATGGAAAGCTTTATAGGAGGATTCTATTTGCTAGCATTTTTCTACAGACCCTAAGGCCAGACTCGAGGTGGTGACCATACTTACCTAATCCTTACCGTTGTGTTCTGGCTTCATTTCTGCCGGCTGGCTCAGCAGGTCACCCCACATCAAAAGCCATTTTGACAAGGGATATGTGACCGATGCAGCCAATCACTGGCTGCAGCAGTGATGTGTCACCTGTGTGGCACATGCTGCATGGGTGACACATGACCACTGTGGCCAGTGATTGGCTGCAGCAGTCATGTGTCTCATGTCAAAATGGATGTTGATGCGGGGAGACCCGAGACCTGCTGAGCGGGCAGGGCAGCGATGGAGCCACAACACAGAGGCAGGCAACAGGTAAATATGATCACCACCGCAGGTCTGGCAATGCTTTCGGATCTGCCGGAAAACACTAGACAGGTGAACAACCCCTTTAAAAACCAGTAAACTCCTTAGTACTGATGTAGCAAAGGTTAACGTGTTAAATACAAAGTTATGGTAAACTTGAAATTGAGGTGTGGTGTATTAAGTGTCAAGTTCACAACTGCTACATTGTATGGGCACAAGATACTGAGGGATGCTCAGCTCAGACTTCTAATATTTTTTTTTTAATAGTGTTTATTTAACATTTTTGCAATTAATACAACACTCCCAGAGGGAGAACAAGGAAGAACAATCCTCCATAAAACATGCACTCACATCAGCAAGTCCGTTATTAACATATATCTTGACCATAAAAGACATATAAATGACTTTAATACAAGGTGTCAGTGTTGTCACTAAGATTTTTCCAGAACTCGCTCAGACTTCTAATATTGAGAAGATGACAAATAGCAATGCAAAGTAGCAGTATGTGATTTCTCGTGTCATTGTATTATATTGTATGACTGGATACTGGCTTTACAAATCAGAAACCATCCAAACAGCCATTCCAGATTATTCCTGTACCATACCTCAAGTGGTTAAAGAGGACTTCTCATCTCTCCTGACATGTCTGCTTTAGTAACTATGGGGCCATCTTTTCTCATTCCTCTTTTATTCTTACTAGAAGCCCATGAATAAAGGTACATTTGGGTGCTCCCAGTTGGGGGTTTGTCCCTGCACCGTCTTACACTGGCAGCACTGATTGGCAGACTGTGCAGAGACAATCCCCCAGATGGACTTTTATTCATAAGGTTCTAGCAGAAATAATAGAGGAATGGCATAACATAGTCATTAGAGATTAGTTTCATAATTTATGAAAATTTTGATTCATCTGCTTCGCCGAATTTCACAAAGAAATTAGATTTGTGATGAATTACATCGTCACGAAGCGCATTTCTTTGTAAGTAGCGGGAGCAATGACGAGGAATGGCGTTTTCACTGCCCCGTTATTGAACCCCTCAGATGACGTGTTAATCGCTGATCGCAGCATCTGAGATGAAAAATTAGACCTTTCATGGGTTAAAATAAATACCTCTGTTTGAGCATGACGAGGCTGCCGCAGCCATCTTGATTGAAGATCCAGTGCAAAATCACGTGCGGTGCGTGATGACGTCATCACACTGGCTGGCATCGTGACGTCATACGTCGCCGCCCACGAGATTTCGCACAGGATTTTCAATCAAGATGGCCACGGCAGGCTCTTTGCGCTCAAACGGATGAGGTCAGTATGTATTTTTTTTTACGCTATTTCAGGGAAAATTTATTAGTTTCCACGATGCACAAGGAAATTCGGCTTCATGGTGAACCGAATTTTAATTGAAATTTGCATCGAAGTCCACTTCAATTCGCTCAACACTAAGCCCCCTTTCACACGGGCGAGAATTCCACGCGGGTGCAATGCGTGAGGTGAACGCATTGCACCCGCACTGAATCCGGACCCATTCACTTCAATGGGGCTGTTCAGATGAGCGGTGATTTTCACGCATCACTCATGCGTTGCGTGAAAATCGCAGCATGTTCTATATTCTACGTTTTTCACGCAACGCAGGCCCCATAGAAATGAATGGAGATGCGTGAAAATCGCAAGCATTCACAAGCAAGTGCGGATGCAATGCGATTTTCACGCATGGTTGCTAAGGAGACGAGGGATGAATTACCCGGGACTCTATTTACTTTATTATTTTCCATTATAACATGGTTATAATGGAAAATAATAGCAAAATTTTTAATTCAGAATGCTCAGTAAAAGGTCCATTGTGGGGTTAAAAAAAAATAATTATGTAACTCACCTCATCCACTTGATCGCTTAGCCGGGCTGGTCTTCTTTCTTCTTCTTCTTCTTGCAGGACCTGGCTGGAAAAGGACCTTCGATGACGTCATCGCGCTCACCACGTGGTGAGCACAATGATGTCACCGAAGGTCCTTTTCCAGCAAGGTCCTGCAAGAAGAAGAAGAAAGAAGACCAGCCCGGCTAAGCGATCAAGTGGATGAGGTGAGTTAATAATTTTTTTTTTTTTAACCCCACAATGGACCTTTTACTTAGCATTCTGAATTAAAGAATGCTATTATTTTCCATTATAACCATGTTATAATGGAAAATAATAAAATATACAGCACACCGATCCCAAACCCGAACTTCATTGAAGAAGTCCGCGTTCGGGTCTGGGTACTACAGTCAGTTTTTTATCACGCGCATGCAAAACGCATTGCACCCACGCGATAAAAACTGAACATGGGAACGCAATCGCAGTCAAAACTGACTGCAATTGCGTACCTACTCGCACGATTTTCCCGCGACGCACACGCATCCTATCCGGCCCTCACACGCGATGCCCGTTTGAAAGAGGCCTAATAGTAGAAAGAATAGATGCTCCAGAATTGCCATTTCATGTCGAATACAACTATTGACTAATACAGACATGTTTGGAGAGGCGATGAGTCTTTTTTAATATTCTGGTCCAGGCTTAATGTAGGTACATAAGGCAGAGTCATCTAGTAATATAGATATTATAATGATCTCTTAAAAAAAGAATGTAGAGATAATGATGTGGAGTCGCACTCACCAGATCTTGCAGTCACCCGGAATGCAACAGCCTGCCTGGAGTCCTAGATCCATAGGGGCTCCTGTGTATGGAGGCAGCATGTCCGGTACAAAAATCCCTTTATTGGGAACCGCTTAGGTGAACAAAAACGTGTTACAGGGTTGTTACGTTTCGGCTAACGGTGTTTGATAAAGGCTATGTGTTAGCCGAAACGTAACAACCCTGTAACACGTTTTTGTTCACCTAAGCGGTTCCCAATAAAGGGATTTTTGTACCGGACATGCTGCCTTCATCATCATTCATTGGACTCTTAAAAAGAGAAGTCATTACACAGGGCTTGTATAATGTACGAGGGGTTGTGCAACGGTATTATTTTTTGTATATGGCTCACAGTGGACTACAAACAAAAAAGAAACATTACTCACCTCACCGGTCCTCCACCACTGCAGTTCTGACATTTACAGGCCCCCCCCTGCTCTCCACTTCCTGGTCCCTGTCTGACATACAGGAAATGCCTGATCAACCAATCACTGGAGTCAAGCCAGGACCAGAAAGAGGACCAGGGAGGGGCAGTAAGCACCAGAATGGGAGCTGCAGGGGATCAGGGAGTATGGCTTCTTTTTGAGCCATAAATAAAAATTTGATAATGCTGGACAACCCCTTAAATATGTTTGAGACAAAATCTGGTTGGTTAATATAATTAAGTAAATACATTAATAAAATCATCCACATCAATTAACCCTACCGTCTTATCCATTAGCACTATTTTCTCATCTGATACCCGGACAACAGATATACAACCCAAATCCAGCTTTATTGATAGTGCCAGATCAAGGTACAGTAAATATGTACTGTTTTTTTTTTAAAGCTATATCTTATAATCTGCTGTGCATTGTATAAATGCATCCTCCTTGAATTATAACGGTAATGCAGTTGGAAGAGTAGAAAAATATTCATAAATTGCGCACAGTATATCATAGCTTCGTCAACCATCAAATATTAAATTCTACCATGTGACAGAATGGGATAACATCTCATTTATTATACTCGGTAAGATTACAAATTGGTTTGCTTAAATTGTTCAAACTTTAGTTTTCTTTCTCAGCTAAAATCCGAAACATCATAAATCATGATTATAAAAGCCTATTCTAAGACAACAATACAGAAGCAAAGAATGAACATCACTGCATTATGAAAGTAAAATATACCCAAGATAAGACAAGTAAAAATTTGTGGGGTCATTTATTAAGACCAGCATTTTAGATGCTGGTCTTAACAGCCCTTGCGCTGGTGGTGGATGCGCCAAAGTTATGTAGAATTACCGCCCTCTACATAACTTAGGCGCATCCACCGCCTGTCTAAATCTACCCTAGCTCCCTTGGTGGCGTACATTTAGATAATTTTCTAAGCCTAAAACAGGCATAGAAAATGATACATGAGACGGGCCTGCCGGCCCACCCACGCCACACACCCTTTTTTAGACCTAGTGTTAGCGGGGGAAAGTCCCCTTTACGACCAAATCTGCAACAGATATACAACAAAAATTGGTGTATATCTAATACCAAATGCCCCGTTTGGTTTTTAATATTTAATTTGCTTGAAAGATCATGAAAAGAACATGTTAGTTGCTCTGATAAAAGAAACAGTCATTCACTGTAAGTGTACGTGTAAATTATATTTTAGGGGACAGTGTTTTAAAGGGGTTTATAAGATTTAGTACATTGCCTTCTACTACAGAATGCCTTAAAGGGGTTGCCACCAATGTCAGGTAGGTGTAGGTCCCACCTCTGGTACCCACCTATCTCTCAAATGGACCCAACAAAGTGAATGAGAGCACAATGCACATGCGCATGTGCTCTCCAGTCACTTCTTATTTTCGGAACTCCTATAGAAGTGAATGGAGACTGCACCATGCATACACAACCCATTCACCTCTAGGGAAATAGCGCATGGGTATATTTCACCTATTTCATTTAATGTTTCTGTGTGTTGTTAAAAGATATCGACAGTATCCCCCATAACAGTTAACTCCACAGCCCCCCACCCCTTAACATTGACCCCCCCACAGTGCCCAGCCTTCTTAAAATGGGGCCTCCACAGCAGCCCATCCCATTTACTTTGACCTTCACAGAAGCCTGCCCCTTTAACAGTGAGTTTCACAGCACCCCACTCTTTTGACAGTGATCTCCTCAGGTGCCCGCCCCCTTAACAGTGACCTCCAAAGTGCCTGCCCCTTTAACAGTGAACTGCACAGTGCCCGCCCCTTTATCAGTGACCTCCACAGCGGCCTGCTTCTTTAACAGTGGCCCCTGCCCCATTAACAGTGACCTCCACAGCGGCCTGCTTCTTTAATAGTGGCACCTGCCCCATTAACAGTGACCTCCACAGCAGCTGCCCCTTTAATAGTGGCCCCTGCCACCTTAAAAGTGAACCCCCCTTTAACAGTGACCTCCACTGTGAATGCCCCTTTAACAGTGACCTCCACAGCGCCCGCCCCTTTAACATTGACCTCCACAGTGTCCACCCCTTTAACAGTGACCTCAACAGTGCCTGCCCCTTTAAGAGTGACCTCCACAGTGCTTGCCCCTTTAAGAGTGACCTCCACAGTGCTTGCCCCTTTAAGAGTGACCTCCACAGTGCCCGCCCCTTTAACAGTGACCTCCACAGTGTCCGCCCCTTTAACAGCGACCTCCACAGTGTCCGCCCCTTTAACAGTGACCTCCACAGTGCCTGCCCCTTTAACAGCGACCTCCACAGTGTCCGCCCCTTTAACAGCGACCTCCACAGTGTCCGCCCCTTTAACAGTGACCTCCACAGTGCCTGCCCCTTTAACAGTGACCTCCACTGTGAACGCCCCTTTAACACTGTCCTCCACAGCGCCCTGCTCCTTTAATAGTGGCCTCTGCCCTCTTAATAGTAACTTTCACAGTTCTCCTTTAAGGCTAGGGCACCATGACAACATGTGTCATACAACATTTTGTCGTACCAATGTCACGCAACAATTTTTATAATGATAGGCTATGGTGTTGCACTGCGACATGCTGCAACTGCGACACAACAGTCACAAAAAAACATCCAAAAATGGATACATGTACTTAGTGTAGTTGTGCCCTATGTGTCATGCGAAACCTGGTGTAAAACTGTGTGTATGTGGAGACTAAGGGCCTGCGAGCTTCTATTGGCTGATAAGGGACATGTGACTGTATATGGCAGTTGGGATATGAAGAGAAAGACTTGCAGGCTTGTATTGGCTAATGCAGGTCATTTTTTGGGAATATCTCAGGAACATTTCGTCCTAGAGAGATGAGACCCCCCACAAGATTTCTTTCCAGGTAGCAAGGGATGTGTATACCAAGTTTCATTGAAATCGATGGTTGCGTTTTTGAGTGATTGCAGAACATACACACATACTGTACATACATACATATATGCGTTCTTCTTTATATACCGTATATAGATTCAGATTCGGCAAGTTCTCTAAAATGAGCTATTCTTTCAGAAATGTTTGTAAAGGTAGACTGCTTGGGTAGGTGCTGGATTGTATACAATGTGGTAATGGGAGTGAGTGAGACCCCTGAACTCAATGATTAAAAGGGTTCTCCAAGACTTTAGAACTGATAACCTATCCCCAGTATCTGATTAACAGGGGTCTGACACCTGAAGCCCCAGCTGATCAGCTGTTTGAGAAGGCTCGGGGCTCTTGTGAGCGCTGCCACCTTCTTGCAGCTCACCAAGCACAGTGCCGTACATTGTATAGGGGCTCTGCTTGGTATCGCCCAGGGTAGGGAAAGCTGAGAGAAGGCCGTGGCGCCACTGCGAGATTGGTGATTGGTGGGGGTCCTGGGTGTCATCAGCTCTAATGTTTCAGAAAACCCCTTTAAGAGGTGTGTCCCAATACTTTTGGCCATACAGTGCTTTTCATCATGTGCATGATTTCCATAGAGCAAATTACAATGGCATTGTGATTCAGTGAGGTAGGAACACCAATAAATAAGAACATTGTAAATGCTGTGCTGTACAGAAAACCTTCTGATGTGATGGCTGAAGATTTTTTCTTGACTGGGCTTACAGACATGTTCACCATGATGATGATAAATCCTGATCATATAATCTGGGCCTAGACTTGTAGCTGTGGTCTAGATGCCAGAGGACCATGTGAGGATATCTGTTGGTTAATATTACCTCAGATAGTGTTAATCTTCTCAGTTCACTGAAAGCGATAGACATTTACATTTCGTAGGTTGCCATGGTAACTGCTCGCCCTTTGAATTGCACACTGAGTACATGATCCACAATGTCGCTGTTGTAAGCAGCACCCTGCTAATCGTCACATGCTGTTGGATTGCATGCCATTAAAATGAGGACTAGATTCCGTGTGCCTTTATTCTGATTTATTGGAGATAACATCCAATCACTGAATGCTTTTTTTTTAGGTTTGAGAAAACTGAGGAAAAGCTCAGCCCGACCCCCTCACCCAGGTAAAGGGTTTAACTTCCATGTTGAAATACATTATATAAAAATGGCTCATCTTTGTTAAAAATGAAGTACATTTGTCATTGCTATTGCAGCTCTGTTATAAACAGAAGCGATGATGCAAGTGTGAACAGAGCATACACCTTCAATAGCTGCCAGCTGAACAGCTATTCCTCATGACTTCTCCATGGATTGGCATGTGTTGTCAACAGAGGATAGATTGAAGTAAACTGTTGCCAGACACCATTGGCGACTTGCAGGGATCTCAAGTCTCCCGGACGTTCAGGGAGTCTCCCGCTATTAGATAGCGGCTCCCTGACTCCCGCATGTGAAACAATATAGGTTCACTGATAGCAGAGCAGAGAGATAAGAGAAGTGACAGGACAGAGTTTAGATTACAGGTTGAACTAACCCTTTAGGGTCAAATTGGCTTCTCAAGGAGATATATATGTTAAAGGCATCCCTTCTGTCTCATTCAGTAGCTATAGAACTATTGAGAGAGATGTATTTTTTTTTTTAAATACATTTACACATTTAACCCTCCATTTTAATTATATTATTTACCCCAGTGTTAAATTCACCCCCCTGGATGCTTGTTTTTTTTCTACAGTGGGGTAGATAATTACACACAGGGTTTTAAAGAATAAACTTCCTGACTCAGACCAAGAGCCGACTCAGCAAGTGAATCGAAGCATCCGTGCATGCGCATTGTGCAACCTAAGCTTCGGTTCACTTGCTTCTTGTTAGCTCAGCGAATGAACCGATTCATGTGAAAGATCCGAACTTCCCATCTCTAGTTTACTCGCAGTAAACCTTTCCGGCAACCTGTAGCAGTGTCCCCTTCTCGGCGTGTGCGCACAGTGCAAGAAGAAGCCGATGCCAGCAGTCCGCAACGGCGCATCAGGCTGAGCCTGTGCGCACGCGCGGGATCTCAAAGCGGGAGGAGGGGGAGGGAGGGAGAGGCGGCACTGAGGAGTAGAAGGCGGCGCTGGGCACGAACGGCAATGCGTGCGGCCGGGCACCATGCATCCACAGACCTCCCCTGCTTGGGCACCTTAATTCAATGATTGACAGGTTAGTAAAACCTGTTTTTCCGCAGAATAAAGCCACAAATAGCTTTTATAAGACCACCTTAGAAATCAGAATGCTGCTACCCTGGACATGAGCATATGTTTAGCTCACAGGGCTTATAGGTGGTGACAGAACCCCTTTAATCATATACATATATATGATAATTTGGGGCAGGGTAATGAGCCCGGTCCTCCACACCATAGAGCAAAGTGTGCAGATACTGCATATGTTTGGAAAATGTAATAAAAAGTTTGTGAAAGAAAAAAAAAAGAAAACCTCCCTGAAATGAGAAGTGCACCTCCCTGAAATGAGTTTTTGCAGGTTGGGATGTCTGGACTTGTCACATGAGAAAAAAGGATCAGGCATGTTGAAATTCAACATGCCCGCTCCCTCTTTCCGCTGATATCATCTGTCAGTTGATATTCAGGAGGTAGCCATGCACATAAGATAACTGGCCTGGCTGGTGAGTCACATGACGTGGCCAGCGTCATGTGACTCACAGCAGCCCAACTAAGCCGAGCACCGATCGTCATTATCGGCGCTCGGCTCCACTGCTGCTCGCCTGCTGCCATGGAGACGAGGACACAGGCTACGTCCTTGCCCCTCTCCTTGCGCAGGTTGCCGGTGGTGCTGCGAAGGAAGCACGTGCCGCCTGCCCCTCGTTACACTCTCAGAAAGAAGTGAGCAATGGTGCTGGTTCCACGACTCCCATGGAAAAGAATGAGGACAGCTGCTTCTCTTTATCCTCTTTATCTGTGGATATGTTTTAAATGTCTAATCTGTGAATACCCCTTTAAATCCACTCCCTCGGGCCCTGCATTTGGTGTAACAGTGTATCAATTTTGCTTGGATTATTATATAGAAGTAGAGAGGAAGAGAGCGGTTTCTGGGTGATATGTATGTGTTGTCTAGGGGTTCTCGCTCTCTCTATCTCTCAGGGCAATTGGAGCATATTTGATTTGGGTAGAATTGATTCCAACCCGAACAAAATTTTTAGAAAAATCTGTCAAATCCAAAGAAATTTGCTCAACATTTCAACATAAGTGATCTTTATCATCATCATATGTAAAGCAATTATATATGAGTTTTATCACATTGAATAGGGTTCAAAATGTAGATGAGAAGCCAAGGTTGCCTCCTAAATCACCTACTGCCAAAACCGATGACCGGTAAGTAGATGTTCTTTTCAGTATATATTCTACATCGGTCAACCTTTCTTCTGCTATGAGTAAAAAGACCTAAGCATAAATTCGAATTTCCTTAACCATGAATTATACAACTTGTGATTGTCAAAAGCAAGAGAGATGTGTCAAAAGCTGGAAAGGGCTATAATATGTAAAAGAGACTCAGCGGAAATAATTACTGAGGGTTGAGTGTTCTTCATGTGTCTACTTTCAGTCAATATATGATCTGATTTTTGAGGTTTGGAATCCAGGTTTTATTAGCGCAAGACAAAACTGTGAAAGTTGTCCCAACAGTGCTAGTGTTTAATGACCCATAACAACACGCTTGGATTAATATGTAATATTATCATTAAAATTATTATTTAAGGCCTGCATACCCCAGCAAGCCTGTCAATCCAGATGCTGGAGAAAGAAGAAGTGCATTGGAAAGAAAGCAGAGGTACAGTATGACCGATTCATGTCAGCGAGTATACCTACAGCAAATAATTCACAAAAAAAACATAGTAATAATAAAGTTAATCTTGTCTGTTCTATTTCTTATATGTTTCTAGTGATGAGCGGCATAGGCAATATTCATGTTCGCGATATTTTGCGAATTTTTTGCATAATATTCGCAATAAGTTCACGAATTCTAGAATGCGTGATCTCCAGTCATTATTTTCGCGATTGCGCAAATTGGCACAAATGTTGTGCATATTTTTTGCGCAATACATGCAACTTCACATTTTATCAGGTCTGAGTAGATATTACTGATTGGTGCACTAAGTATTGTTGTGACATCACAGCACTATGTCTGTAGTATGGACAGCAGAGAAACAGTAATTCCTATCACACTACCTAACACCCTGCACTGGAACCTATCAGCTACACTATATCACTATCTAACCTACACTGACTATCTCCCACTAACTATCTGTATTATATATATATGAGCTAACTATCTAATGTAATTGGATAAGGAATAGGATCCAGATGAAAGCACAGAGCACAGCAATGACACTGCTCTCTCTCTCTCAGAACTTCAAAAAAACAGCAGAAAATGGCTGCTGGGGAGTTTCTTATATAGTAAAGGGGTAGGCAACTTCCTATTGGTTGCTAGGGATGTTGCTAAGGTCTGACAAAGATATTGCAGCCTTTTCATTGGCCCACAAGCAAGAAGGGAGGTTACTGATGGAAAAAAAATCTAGAATATTCGCGATTACGAATATATAGCACTATATTCTACATCTTCGCAAATTCTTGAAGTGGCAAAATTCGCAATTAGAATATTCGCGATCAACACTATGGGCCAGATTTATCATTAGCTCAAGTCAAAATAATGGAGTGAAAAAGTCGCAAACTTTTGCGCAATCGCTAAAACTGTGCAAAAATGTGTGACTTTTATTGGCTCTGCGCTATTAAAGTAGGCGTGTTTTCTTATGTAAATGAATTTCTAGACAGATTTACCATTGCCACAATTTAAAAAGTCGCAAAAAATTGCGCAGAAAATTGCGCAAGTTCACTCCAGTGAGGACCATAATTATCTTATGCGACTTTTTAACAGAACATGCAACTTTTTCGTAAAGACGTGCGACTTTTGTAAAGCTGCTTACTGAAGGATAAACTGCTACCGTCAAACCACATTTATTACAGTCTTAAAGAACCATTAATAAATCTGACTTTCCTCCTACCAGTTCCTCCACAATAACAACCCAGACTCAAAAAATGACAAAACATGTGGACTGCCTGTGGTGTTTATCCTGAGGCACCCTGAGCCCCTCGAAAGTGTAGTAAATGGGACCAGGGGATCACTGCTGCCTAGCAAGCGCAGAACTGCTTGTAATTACTGATATATTGCAGACATTTCTGAAAAGCTCTTCTATTTATCTGAATATGGTTTTTTGAAACTGGAGTTTTCATTTAATGCAACTCAAAAATAATCTAATTATTTGGAAATACAGGGGAGAATTTACTAGTTGTACTCCAGGTTTGTAGAAAAATCACACATTTTTTAGGAAGCGGATGGCCCATTGCGTGGGGGGCTTTGTAGCCTGACACATTTACAAATAGCTGCTCCTGAAAACTTGCGGACATTACACTTCATTTTGACCTCCCAAAGACGCTCCAAGATTATTGAGGCATGCATCTCTTTTGGAGCATTTTTTAAACTTTGATTATAATAAATGATAAATTAATATATTCCTATCATAATCTCTACCCGCTACATCAAGAACAGCATTTCCCATGGGGAAACTGATGGAATTACGGTATTCTGTCTGTCAATATCTGTCAATCAGTCATGTATTCAGAGCTGTACATGTCAGTCATACTTCTATTTCTGTCAACAGAAGTCAAGATATTGATAATCTCATTGAAGTTTCAACCTCAAAAGTTTCCAGCAATAAAAGGTAACCTACAGTTAAATGTGCCTACAGGGATGTAATGTACAGTATATCTTGACCTTTTGATTATCTTGTGAGCGGTCACCCCTTATAACCTATTTCTGGAACACAAAATATTCTTGTGGGAACAAAATGAACTAGTATCTTCATCTGAACAGAAAATCTGCATGTATTTCACTGTACTCAGGATCCACATACCATGAGTCCAGTGTACAGAAGTCTTAAAATTGCATGGAACATATCCTACCTACTTTTGGATTTTTTATGATTCTCTGGAAATTCGCATGAAACACATGCTTCAACACATGGCATTTTATAGAGACATGGAGGCATACGGCACACGGCTAAACAAAAACGGAAATACAGGTCCATATTACATGTAAAACCTCAATGCACCAGGTGCTTAAATAGGTACTCCAGGATTTTTATAATGAGGGCCTATGATAGACCATCAACATCTAATCAGCGTGGGTCTGACACCATGCAACCCCACAAACAGTTGTTATCGAGTAGCAGCGGCGCTGGAACTTCACAGCTCTGTCCATTCTGTAGCAGGCAGAGCTGGTTACTGCAACGCTGTTCACTTCCGCTGCCGGAACTACTGATGGGTGGGGGTGCATGGTGTCAGACCCACGCTAATCAAATTTTTATGGTCTATTCTGTGGATAGGCCATCATTACAAAAATCCTACAATACCCTTGTTAGGCTATATTCACACGACCATATGTGTTTTGCGGTCCGCAAAACACTGATCCACAAAAAATACGGATGACATCCTTTTGGCATCCGTATTGCATCAGTTTTTTTAGCGGATCCATTGTAATAATGCCTATCCTTGTTCGCAAAACGGACACGAATAGAACATGCTCTATATTGTTGTGGGGCTACGGAACGGACATACGGATGCGGACAGCACACGTGTGCTGTCCGCATTTTTTGTGGTCCCATTGAAAAGAATGCAATCCGCAAAAAAAACGTAACGGGTAAGGAAACAAAATACGTTAGTGTGCATGTAGCCTGTCTGAATGTCCTAATAACCTGAAGCTTCTGTGCATGTGTGAACAAACTCTTAGGCCTCTTTCACACGGGCGTCATGTTTTTGGCCCAGATAAGATGCGGGTGCGTCGCGGGAAAATGTGCGATTTTTCCACGCGAGTGCAAAACATTTTAATGCGTTTTGCACGCGCGTAAGAAAAATCGGCATGTTTGGTACCCAAACCCGAACTTCTTCCCAGAAGTTCGGGTTTGGGTTAGGTGTTGTGTCTTCTCTTCTGTCTTCATCTGTGAGGAAAAGGACCTGTGGTGACGTCACTGCACTCATCACATGGTCCATCACATGATCCAGTACCATGGTGATGGATCATGTGATGGACCGAGTGCAGTGATGTCATCATAGGTCCTTTGCCCAGGTCCTGAAGAAAGAAGAAAGAAGAGAAGCTGGGCTGCGCGAACAAGTGGACTAAGGTGAGTTACATTATTTATTTATTTATTTTAACCCCTCCAGCCCGATTGTACTATGCATTCTGTATTAAGAATGCTATTATTTTCCCTTATAACCATGTTATATGGGAAAATAATAATGATCGGGTCCCCATCCCGATCGTCTCCTAACAACCGTGCGTGAAAATCGCACCGCATCCGCACTTGCTTGTGGATGCTTGCGATTGTCACGCAGCCCCATTCACTTCTATGGGGCCTGCGTTGCGTGAAAAAAGCACAAAATAGAGCTTGCTGCAATTTTCACACAACGCACAAGTGATGTGTGAAAATCACAGCTGGTGTGCACAGCCCCATAGAAATGAATGGGTCCAGATTCAGTGCGGGTGCAATGCGTTCACCTCACGCATCGCATCCGCGCGGAATACTCGCCCGTGTGAAAGGGGCCTTAGAGCATTGCACCCGAACTGAATCCGGACCCATTCAATTCTATGGGCTGTGCGCATGAGCGGTGATTTTCACGCATCACTTATGTGTTGCGTGAAAATTGCAGCATGCTCTATTTTGTGCGTTTTTCACGCAACGCAGGCCCCATAGAAGTAAATGGGGCTGCGTGAAAATCACAAGCATCCGCAAGCAAGTGCGAATGCGTTGCGATTTTCACGCACGGTTGCTAGGAGACGATCGGGATGGGAAACCGAACTTTATTATTTTCCCTTGTAACATTGTTATTAGGGAAAATTATAGCATTCTTAATACAGAATGAATAGTACAATAGGGCTGGAGGGGTTAAAAAATATAATAATTATAATTTAACTCACCATTTCCACTTGTTCGCGCAGCCCGGCTTCTCTTCTGTCTTCATCTTTGCTGTGCAGTAGGAAAAGGACCTGTGATGATGTCACTGCGCTTATCACATGGTCTGTCACATGATCCATCACCACGGTGATGGATCATGTGATGGACCATGTGATGAGAGCAGTGACGTCATCACAGGTCCTTTTCTTCACAGATGAAGACACAGATGAAGACAGAAGAGAAGCCGGGCTGCGCGAACAAGTGGATTAAGGTGAGTTAAATTATTATTTTTTTTTAACCCCTCCTATTGTACTATGCATTCTGTATTAAGAATGCTATTATTTTCCCTTATAACCATGTTATAAGGGGAAATAATACAATCTACACAACACCTAACCCAAACTCGAACTTCTGTGAAGAAGTCCGGGTTCGGGTTTGGGTACCAAACATGCTGATTTTTCTCACGCGCGTGCAAAACGCATTAAAATGTTTTGCACTTGCATGGAAAAATCGTGCATTTTCCTGCGACGCACCCGCATCTTATGCAGGCCAAAAACATGACGCCCGTGTGAAAGAGGCCTTACTCAGAAAGAGAAAAAATATATATTACTTCACACCTCATAACAGAGATCTATGTCTAATCCATTATTATGAATGTGAGAGTCTTAGTACACACTGTATAAAGCAGATAAAGAGCATTTGTCCCATGATAGTCTCCTGCTATGGCAGGACCAAATGATGAGTAATCGTGCCACAAAACTGCACGGAGTAGGCAGCCACAAAGCTGTGCACAGGGGCATAGCTATAAGCGGTGTAGAGGAGGCAGTTGTACCAGGTTCCAGGTGCTGAGAATCCTCAAAGTCCTCTCTGCCCCCGTGCCCCGTAAGAAGATAGTATTAGAAATGACACATGGTCAGTAGGGGGCAATGATACAAATTCTGTATTGGGCACCAGGAGCCATACATTACGTCTCAGGCTTTCTTTTTTTCTTTGTTTTGAGTACGACTTTCTTTATAATATCTGTATACACATAAAGTAAAGATGAAAAAGAAAACTCTTTTATACATTAAGTGCGACCAGACCAGCTGTCACCATCCTTGTCTGTGGAGTAGTTTTCCTTAATAGTTTTTTTTTTTTTTAATGCTCTGCATTTTATTGATTTAATAGTACTCAAGACATTGACAACCTTATAGACATCAAACCCACCACAGACAAAGCAAAGAAAAGGTAAGCACTTCAACCCAAGCTCTGGGAAGAGTTATGTAGTGTGCGTACAAAGCCTCGTTATATGGTTGTTTTTCAAGTTTTCACTGATGATCAATATTGATGGAGGGCAAGATTATATAAAGTTTATAATTAGATATACTAAGTAAAAATAGCAATGTAGAAAAAACCTGAGAAAATATGATATCTTATGACCACAAATATGTAAGGCTACTTTCACACTGGTGTTTTGTTTTCCGTTTGTGAGATCTGTTCAGGTCTCTCATAAGCAGCCCAAAACAGATCAGTTTTGCCCTAATGCATTCGGAAAGGATAAGTATCCGCTCAGAATGCATCAGTTTGCCTCCGTTCCGCCTCCATTCTGCTCTAGAGGCGGACACCAAAACGCTGCTTGCAGCATTTTGGTGTCCGCCTGACGATGCGGAGGCAAACGGATCCGTCCTGGCACACAATGTAAGTCAATGGGGACGGATCCGTTTTCACTGACACAATATAGCACAATAGAAAACGGATCGGCCCGCCATTGACTTTCAATGGTGTTCAAGTAGGATCCGTTTTGGCAATGTTAAAGATGATACAAACGGATCCGTTCTGAACGGATGCATGCAGTTCTATTATCGGTGTGGATCTGTCTGTGCAAATCCATGACGGATCCGCACCAAACGCGAATGTGAAAGTAGCCTAAGATAAAAATTAAGTTCCATGCAAATGTCTATATTACGGCTGCATAAACGAGATATATATTTATTGGCATTTTATTTGTCACATTGGATTACATTTTGTGTAAAAAAATGATAGAAAAATATATTTTTACATAAAAAGGCAAAAAAATATTCCTGCAGCAAAAACATAGTGAAGTAGTCTAGGTTCATACAAATATCTGTTGCTGCAATTCTAAGCCAAACACGAGAGCCGATACAGAGAGAAAGAGAAGAGAAAATTATGAGTATTATTAGTATTATAGTGTTAATTAAAGTCCTTCCACTATACTTTCCCACTGGTCCACCCCTGGTTTGGCTTGTGTTTGCGGTTTCGGTCTCCGGGTGCTGCCACACACAATTTTTTGTTGTGCATTTTTTGGGCCAAAAAAAGACTAAAAAATCCAGGACTTGCTCAGTTTTTTTTTTTGTTTACCATCTTGCATTTTTCATGGCATTATTATAAGAAAGTATGTGTACTTCTATGTAATGCCACTAGGACAGTACAGGGAAAAAACATTGGTATAAAAATGCCATGCAAAAACGCCACTAAAATACACCAAAACACATTGCAGCTCCAAAAAAGCTAGTAGATGTCTATAGGACAAAAACACCAGGCAATGAGGGAAACACTAGACCCAGTGCATACTGTATTTCCCAAAAATTGTCATTGACAAAAAAAAAAAACTACTTAGGGTAAAAAACACCAGTACAAAAATTGTTATTTTTTTAAATTATATTTCCCATATACTTCCATGCAAGTTGTGGAGCTGCAAAAAACCTCAAACAAATGCACTGGCTATATGAAAGATGCCTAAGGAACATACAGTACTTTATGACATATTTGTGCAGTTTACGCTGTTTCACATTTTTCATATTGTAACTTTCCCATTAAGAGACCAGCTGGATGACTTCATTGAAATATCAAATACGGCAAAGAACTTTCAAAATAAGTAAGTAAGAACATTTTACAGCAGCTAAATGTGCTAAAAAGTATAAAATGTGTAAGAAATATAATGTGGTCTGCATTAAATGGGAATATCCATCTTATGCAGCTGCCAGGGTTCCTGGATTTACAGAAACAATTGACTATAAAAACTTTGGGGCAAAAACCCACCAAGCTGCTAACCCTGTTAGATCATGTTCACTTGGCACTTTTTTACTTTTTTTTTTAGATGTTTGATTTTAGATTCTGTATGAAAAATCCACATAAAACATGCGGTACAATGTTTTACTGGATTCCATATTGAAATATGTGACATTCATGTCAGCCAGCCTAAAAATTTAAATTGTCATGTAAATCTTGTAGATTTTTACGTAGATTCTTAGATAGATTCATTGAGGATCCTCGACACAAGTGAATGTGTGGTTACAAGAGAGATCTCCGATACATTTAATGATCTGGGCATTAGCATAAGCAGGCAATTGAAAAGATGTTTTTTCAACCTTTGGATGTAAACAATGAATGTTTCCTTTCACTGACAGCAAGCATGGATTTTGAAAATTGTGATGAATTTATACTCAAATTATATAAAAAGCTGAACTTTTACTCAAAACTGGAAACCCCATTAATGAGTCTTCTTTGTGTATCACATTAAATATACAGTATTAGTATACCGCATTACACTGTAGTGCTGTCTCCATGTAACCTGTACGCATTTCTCTACTTCATTTCTAGGGATGACCGTCTTGACAGCTTCATTGATATTAAAAAGCCTGATGTTAAAACTGGGTAACTCTTCTCTATTTGCTTTGTTTTCTGCAATTATGGTAAGGCCTAAATATAGGGTTGAGAGTCATCATAACTGTCTTAAAGGAAAGTGGAGTAGTAGTTGATGACAGCTACTCCGGTCACTGCTTTTACTTTCCCATCGTCCTCTACTGGGTGGAATCTACTTCTCCTTTACACAAGCTTTGATACATCTCTCCCCTCAATGCTTTGCAGCACAACAGTAGAGATAGCATTTCTGTTGAAACAACCTTAGGGTACAGAGAAGCATTGAGGTATATTTACTAAGCTATCCAAAATTCTGACTCAATTACAGCCCAAAACACTGTCTTACATTCATGTGTTTTAGACACTGTTTGCACCTCGCTAGAAAATAGCACATAACTTAGAGGAAGGGTCATTCATTATTGGGATGGGCTTCCACTGCACCAGCATTTGACAAAATTCTGGTGCAAATGAAGCTAACCACTAGGTGGGGTTAAAGGGTCTACCATGCCATAGCATGAGCTGCCACATAGACCCTACAGGGAAATTTCCCGGTGGGCTGATGCCCAGAGGGTCACCTAAACCCTCCTCTTGGCCAAAAGCCAGGTACAAAAAGATCTGATGCGCTCAGCATTATTTCATTTAGGCAGTATTTTGTGCTGCACTGTTATCTGGTATGTGGTATTATGTTTTGGCTGTGTTTGGGATCCGCTCCAGGTTTTAGCTTTAAACAATTGATGCAAAATAATGAACAAATATGCAAGTGTGAATGAGGCCATGCAAATTTTCGTGCAGACTTTCAGTACAAGGGGTGAATTCTGAAGCATTTCATAGGTGATCTTAAAACAGATAGGACATCGTAACATGATTGATTCTTCTTTTTTTTTTTCAGAACTAAAAATATTGATAACTTCATCGATATTAAAACTCCTACTGTGAATAAAGGGTAAGAGAGATTGGGCTTCCCTAGATATGCAATTTTCTTACATATGTTGCTGTCATCTTGTCATGTTCTTGAAACTATGGAGCAATGTAGTAAAGGTAGTTTATTAGTCTGCTGTTGTCTTAAAATGAATGTTCTGGACAACATGCTGGGTGTTATTACTGGTTGAGAGGGAAATGCTGTAGGACATATATATGACATAACATAATAATTATTACCGAAATAAGACTAACGTTGATACCCATACCAAAACTACAATGAGTCAATGCAACACATGTTGCGGCAATATAAAGGGGGTCAACTAGAGCCCAACAGTGCTAGCATCTGTAAAGGCCTGGTCTCAATATCACACTTTAGCTGACTCCGATAGCCCTCCTTCCCTCTCCTCTATACCTCTATCTCTGCTTCAAGCTATGCTCCCACACTCAGATTTATCCCTTTGAATCTCGAACTCTAGTGGGAATGTGGAGAGCTTGCTTGAGGATGGGGTGTTACAACCTTTTCAAATACTCAGGGATCACTTATCCCTTCCTGCGACCAAATTTTATAAATACCTCCAGATTCGCCATTTGGTGCAGAATTTACAACTGTCAGGTTTAAAAATGGACAAGCTAGCAAAGGTTTTTATTTTGAGCAACACTAAAGGGCTCAAACCTTTATATAACTCTTTACTTCACCCGACCCAATTCAAACGCTCCCACCCCATGCGTACCTGGGAGAAGACCTTAAATGTATCCATCACAGACACAGAATGGCTTGGAGCCCTTAGGGCGATCCATAAACATCTTAAATGTACATCCCATATTGAGTCAGCGCTAAAAACAATTCTACACTGGTATTATACGCCAGACAGGCTGGCACTTATGTATCCCGGCGTTTCGAATCTTTGCTGGAGAGGTTGTGGAAATAAAGGAACACTTTTCCCCATCCTTTGGCAGTGCCCGGCCCTCGGATCTTATTGGTCTGCCTGCACTGCCATGATGAGTCGACTTTTCCAACACAGATTTAGCTGGTCCCCTCAGCTAGTTTTACTTTTAATTGGCATTAATAATGTCCCAAACCAATATAAAACACTGTTCTGTATAATTTGTGTTTTAGCTAAACTGTTATTACTGAAAAAGTGGAAATCTCCAGACGTGCCAATGCTGAGTGAACTAATCTCTGCCATTAACACGACATATGCCTATGAAAGAATTTTATCACTGGGGAACGATAGTTTCACCCAATTTCAGATGCATTGGCGGGCCTGGATAAACTCCCCAAACTGCTCACTCCCTTAGATACTATTACTCATTCACATATTGCTCCTCAATTGCGTTGGACAAAATTAGGCTTAAGGGCTTGACCTGACTGGGTGGCGTTATCCAAAAGTACAATGAGATCACCCTATCTCAGGCTTGATAAACATATCTGTAATGCTCTATATGTAGCTTTGTACAATTACAGGCACCTTTTGTTATGGTATTTTCTTTGTTCTTGATTAGCGTGATGCGCTGTTGCATTGCGCAATTGTAATGTTTTTCTCACATTGTATCCTGTCCGGGTACTCCCGTTTTTTTTTTTTATATATGTCTTAAAAAATTCCTCAATAAAAACTATTGAAACGAAAGGGGGTCAACTATTGTAAAGTACAAAAAAGTACCAGCTCCTTTAACAAAACAACGACCTACAAAAATCGAAGCCAAAGGTACAAATGCAAGAAAATGTATAAACTTTATTAAATAACATGATTACATACATGACGTTACGTTAAAAAGAAGTAGCAGCAGGAAAAAAACACCATCCCGGTGGTACACTACATAAAAAATAATGATACTGTATATATGCCAATCACAAATCTATATAGTATGTGATAAAGTCTCCTATATAAATACGTTCAATATCCCTGTATAGGACAAGAAAGTCACTACCAGGGAAGTGACCACTGTCAGAACTGCAAAAATAGCTGGACCATATGGAAACTATGTGTAACCATGGCACCTAGCGGAGTGCTGACCAAAAAATAATAGTGAACATATATAAGGGAGACTTACCAAACAAAGTAGTGTATCCAGACCGAGATGGCGTTACCCCAACACGCGTTTTGGCGTGCCTTCATCAAGTGTGAATGAGGCCATGCAAATTTTCGTGCAGACTTTCAGTACAAGGGGTGAATTCTGAAGCATTTCATAGGTGATCTTAAAACAGATAGGACATTGTAACATGATTGATTCTTCTTTTTTTTTCAGAACTAAAAATATTGATAACTTCATCGATATTAAAACTCCAACTGTGAATAAAGGGTAAGAGAGATTGGGCTTCCCTAGATATGCAATTTTCTTACATATGTTGCTGTCATCTTGTCATGTTCTTGAAACTATGGAGCAATGTAGTAAAGGTAGTTTATTACCAGTTTTATTCTGAGTCTGCTGTTGTCTTAAAATGAATCTTCTGGACAATATTCTGGGCGTTATTGCTGGTTGAGAGGGAAATGCTGTAGGACATATATATGACATAACAGTAAAATGTGAATTTTTGGAGCTTACACTACATGTCCACACATTGCACAAAAAGTATTTTTGGGACACCGCCAATCAGCTATTCTAAGGGTTAACGGAGCTCCAGTGAATGGAGCGTCATCTTCAAAGTTTAACTGTGCGCCATTTCCCTCATGGTGATGGTGCAGTGTAACTACAGCTGCTCGTCCCATTCACATGAATTAGAAGATCAGCTGGAATTATACTGCACTGCTGCTATAATCCATAATCTGTTGATCAGAACGAGAGGGAGAGAGAGTAGCAGAGAAAAAAGAGCAGCAAAGGTGCACAGATTTCCTGGGACCCACCCTCAGTGCACTTATCTAATAATTTGAATATGGATTAAAAGTACTTTTTATCCACAATGAAGTAACTGAAGATGAATTAAATTATTACATTCAGCTGAGCTAACCTTACAAGGCATTAAACCTAGTTCAACCATGAGTTTCCAGGTGAACAGCCCCCTCCCCCCAACAACTTCTTTGCAACCCCCTCCTGTGGCTAGTCAAAATTGCTGTCTGTTAAGGGGGCCATGACAATAAAATCTTTTAGTCCTCCCCTGAGTGGTCTCCTTCTGAGTTTGGGCCCCAAGCAGTCACTTCCCCTATAGCTACGCCTCTGCATGCTGCATAACCATTTCTTCCTGTTGACCACTCCATGACAGCTTTTTAGAAAAGTCGCCAGTGGGGCGTACAAAGGGAGAAAAGTTATACATTTTTGTGCGGAATGGGATTTGCACCAAATTTGTATCTTTTCTACATCAGAAAACTTGTGTAGTGCATTAAAAGGGTATTTATCCAATATCCACAGGGCATAGCTATTAGATCAGTGAGGACCTACCATTGGTACCCCCACTGATCATGAAAACCGAGGCCCATACCCCATGGAGCCCCCCTAAAATGGACGGAGCGGCGGGTCAAAAAAGCGCACAATCGCTCAATTAATTTCTATGGGAGTGCCGGAGATAGTTGCGTACAGCTCTCAGCTACTGTATCTCTGGCGTTCCCATAGAAATAAATGGAGCCGTGACGTGCTTTTCCAACCAGCCACTTCATCCATTTCAGGGGGGCTCCATAGGGTACGGGGCCCCTCTGTTGTGATTGGTGGGGATCCCAGCAGTAGGAACCCCACCGATCTGATAGTTATCCTCTATGCTATGGATAGGAGAAAACTTTCTATACCTGGAATACTCCTTTACTATATCCCCCCCCCCCCCCTTAGTGTCATAGTTAGCACTGGGAGAGTTTATTAATTATGAAATTTCTAGTTTTTTGTATTTTTTTGTGCAATATAATTATATTCTAAAAAGTTCATAATAATTAAAATATACTGTTGTAAGCATTTTGTAATTTTAGCGATTAATGTTTTCATATTCATGTTTCTTTTGCATTTTATAATTTAAGAAGTCTAGATCTGGATGACCTCATTGCCATAAGCAGAGATGGAAATAAAGGGTAAGAAATAGAATTATAATTATAAATGAAATTAAAATTAAATAATTTACAATGACCTTATGGTAGAGTACTTGGGGAAAATCAAATAGAATTACCTCGGAACCAATTGATGGAAAAACCCTCATAGAGTTTAAAACTTAATAAAAAATACACATTTAAAAAATATATAAAATCCTCGGAACACAGACTATAACAAAACGAAAACATCCTAAGCCAATCAAAAACATAGACGGTCCATAAACGTACTAATGAAGTAAAATAGTTTCATAAAAACAGTCACTATATGAATAGTCAGCTCCCCACTCTGTGACCGGAGAGTAGCAGGGTCTCCTTGCAGCTTCCTTGCTGTAGTATGAGCACACAGTCCATACTTATGGAACATACCTGTTACTCTTCGGTCACAGAGTGGGGAGCTGACTATCCATATTTTTATGAAACTATTTTTTGCATTAATAGGCTTATGGACCTTCTATGGTTTTAATTGGGCTGAGGAAGTTTTCGTTTTGTTCCGAAGAATTTATATATTCTTTAATGTGTCTTTTTTTAATTGTTTTAAATTCTATAGGGGGGTTGTATTTGATTTTTCGCTGCGTTTATTATTTGTTCATCGTGGTGAAAGATTGACCTTTTACCTTGTCGAAGCGTGTGTCAGTAGCACAGCATTGCATTTTTGCTGACCTGGTGCAAATTTAAATCTCATTTATGTAAACCTAGTAATGCCTTCTCAGTGGTGACCTAGTAAGGTGATTTAGAGGCCAATTTATGTGATTGAAATATAGTAAAAGAAGCAAGTAAAGGTGTTTCATTTCGGAAGTGATAGCATATCTAATCCATCACTTTCTAATCATTGGGGTGCCAATGCCGAGATGCCCACAATCCTGAAAATGAATGGGGCTCAGGCCTACATTTTTCCGTGCACAGCAGTAAGACTGGTGACTTTCTGTGCAGGGAAATAAAACACATAGCCATTCACTGTGAACTGCCAGAGGGATCTCTCACTTCATTTTAGGAATCATTGGAGACTGATTGCCCACCACCCAGATCACATCTTCATGCCTTAAAAAAATCAGGAATATGAAATTTTGCTGTAAAAACAGCTCAAGTACTGAAATAAAATAATTGACAAGTATGGACAAACATTCATAGACAATGATCTGCGATCCCTTCTCTCATTTCATTTATGCAAAATTGAAGCTTTTATTACTAAGTACAAATGGCAACTGTGGACCTAATAAGGGAAATAATTAACAGCCATCAGAAAACACACGAGGGATGAACATTTGGGGCTAATTTCAGCTGCACTAGAGCAATGCCTGCTAAATTTAGAGTCTGAATGTGGAGAGCTGTTAAGGAGCACAATTATTGCCACTCGCATACAGGATGCTTTGTCATGCTGTGTACCAAATAATAGGCGTTCATTACCGTATTACATACATTCTGAGCAGAAATACAACACAGATAATGAAAACCTGTACAGACCGTGCACATATGTGGAATACATATCCCCTTTGTTATACAGTAATAAACAACTATTATTACATACGTTATTGAGCATAAATAAAAATGTCCGAATTCTGCTTAGAGTAATGCCATTATGGCAACCTTGCTAAATTTGAAACGTCTGGTCATTACTTTAATAAATGCATACATAGCATTCTGTAATTATACATGCCTTTTTAATCCGGCATCTGATCTGGAATTCATGCCAGATCCTTTAAAATGTAATTTCAATGCATAATTGAACGAAGGACTCCTGCACACAACAACAGACCCTGATGTGCATAATCTGTTCCACACCTCTGTGCATCACTTGATTGTCCTCCATGTCTTCAGAGGTATTTTTGTCCCACAGCAATGCTTTTTCATACAGAATCCATTAGAAAAATCCTTTGTATGACTTTGTATGAAATTGAAGGCATGGTAGAAATCTTATGAACCTGTATGGTGCCCATATTATGCAACTTTACAAAACAGAGCACTGCATTGGAGTTTTAAGCATGTCATGTACATGAACACCCCTCAAGTTTTTACACCTCTGCCAGAAGCTTATCTTTCAAGACAACAAAGGATCGGGAATGTTGAAATCCAATGCATCCTCTTTTCCTTGATTTCTGCCTTGGGGACAATGAAGTGGCCTAATACACATTGGATCAATAGCTCATGCTGCCAAAATTGGTTGGTTTGGCTAACTTATCTCATGACAAACCTTAGTCAATGAATATGTCCATGAGGCCGCTATGGTATGTGATGTCTTACAATGCTGCTGTATGCCTTGGTGCAACAAACATCAACCTGTAGTAATAAATTCGATGAATTCAGAGATACAAGAATGTGATAGAGGTTTCTCCATTTTTACCCAGTAGCTTTTAGGATTTGGAAGTCTGTAAAATATAATTTTGTGTTGCTTTCAGAAGAGCTTGCATGCGGTACCTGAATGATCATCCTGAAATGTCATTATAAACATTGAATTATTACAAATCTAATACAGTCACAGTATTAAGCAATGCATTATATGTCAGTGTTAAAACTATCATTTTCATTCATAATATTAGAACAGACACGCCTGCTAGTAACAGTACTAATATCTCAAATCGAAGTTCAACCACAACTACCACCACCTACAACGTTAAGGAAGAATCCAGTAATGCACCAACCAGACGTTCCACCACAACCACTAGAGTTACAGATGACCAGGATATGCCAAGCAGACGGTCAACTAGCTCCTCAACCTACAAAGTCACTGATGAGAACTATGATATCCCAACTCGACGCTCAACCACATCTTACAAGGACACCACTGATGGACCAAACATTTCCTCAAATGTAACCATCACAAGGTAGTGTAATGCAGTGGTGGCATCTCTTATGTAAATTTGACCATTGCCAACCTAACATTGTCTATAAATATATCTTAGCTTCTTTACAAATTTCATTTATATTAGGAATAATATTCACAGTTCATTTTCAGTATTTAATTTGAATAATTGACAAACAGGATGCTATATTTTCTGTGATATGTTATTATTGTCATTTTTCAGAATTAACCCATGTATTTGTCTATATATTTCAGCTATTCATCTCGTCCGAATTCATCTTATGGAGATGAAAGGTACTGAAATGATTACATTTATACCTGTTTCATGTACTTATATTTATTATTGGAGTAACCAGTGATGCCCCATACACATATCAATTATACACTTGTTTCTATAGAAGTAGTCAAATAAGTTTTTTACAGCTTCAGCATGGCAGGAAAAAAGATACCTAAGTTTACAGTGATGGACTGAAATTCCTTGGGTCCAGCTGAGGAAATGATCGAGTTCCCACCCTCAAGACTGCAAAGGGCACCTGGGCAAGAAAAATACGTGGCCCCCTTTTATGTAACAGCTAGTTTGTTGAGAGTGAAGCACTTATCATAAAGCTCCTTCATAGCAAGTTGTTTAATGATGTACCAATTTCTCTTGTAGATTTTAATTCATTACTAAGAGCTATGACATTAGTTAAGTAGTCCTTTACATGCAGTGAAGTAGATATTAGTATGCACTGGTGTTTTCTTGATAAGTTGCTAGTTGCACATCCACATATTGTATGTCCATCCCTGATTTTATTACAAGGTCAGCTCCAAACTAAATCTTCTTGAGCTAGACCTTAGGGGCCCTGTTTATTAGAGCTTCTTTATTGTGGCAGGTCCACTGGAGAGTCCTGTGGTACTGTGGTGGACCTGTCCAACCTTGTAAGTTTACATGCTATTCCAAAATGTATTTATCTGATGAATTTAGGGGGAAGCATATTATGCCTCTATTATTAAGTTGGCCATACAACTTAAACAGCTGTCAGTCAAATAGTTGGCTAGGCTGACAGATGACAGAATATCCTCCCGAATCATCCATAGACATGCACAATCCGTTCAGCTGAGTGTGTATGTGTTTTCAATGGGGAGACAGAGGGATAAGCTGCTTCCAGACTCCTCTCTGGCAGTGAATTATTTTCCGCAGTAACAAAGAATTGAACATGTGGACTCTGTTCAGGATAGTCCAAAAAACTCTACAGTCAACTGATCCTACCAAAATCGGTCTGGCTGACATATTTAATGTCTATGAGCAGTTTTAGTTTTTGAACTAAGTGTTGCTTGATTATGTGCAGTTGCAAGGTAATACATGGGCAGCTGTCCACAGAACCTTGTACCTCTTTCCTCAGATCACCCATGATTTATTCTTGTAAATATAATTAATCAGTAGTTGACCTATACTTTCCCTGGTACATGAAAACTATTGTAAAAATAAAATCACAAAACTGAAGCAACAATCAGCCATTTGCTGTTACCAACTGTTTTACATTCTTTTACTTTAGCTGCTTTAAATTTCCACTATTTAAAATTAGAGGGACATTTTTTGTAGCACTAATATTGCATTAAAGGGGTATTATGGATAGGGGTGATTACAAGAATGGTACCCTTTACCCCTCACATCCCCCAAAATGAATGGAGTGGCAGGCTGTGTATGCGAAATGCACTCCAGTCATCTCTATGGGCATTCCAGAAATAACCAATCTCCATAACTCCCATAGAGATGACTGGAGCTGTAGTGTGCATGCTCGACTTGCCGCTCCCTTAGGGCCCCAAGGTGAACAGGGGATTGTGGGGGTCTCAACTGTAAGATCCCCATCGATTTAATGGTTATCCCCTATCTGCAGGATAAGGGATAACGTTTAAAAGGCATCTATCAGCAGATTTGTGCCTATGAAACTGGCTGACATGTTTTATGTGCACCTGACAGCTGAAGGCATCTGTGTTGGTCCCATGTTCATATGTGCCCGCATTGCTGAGAAAAATGATGTTTTAAGATATGCAAAGGAGCACCTAGAGCAGGGATGGCCAACCTGCGGCTCTCCAGCTGTTGCAAAACTACAACTCCCAACATGCCTAGACTGCTTACAGCTATCAGCCTACAGCAGGGCATGGTGGGAATTGTAGTTTTACAACAGCTGGAGAGCCGCAGGTTGGCCAGCCCTGACCTAGAGGCTATTGTTTCCTCTGCAACTGCTGCATCCTCTGCACTTTGATTGACAGGGCCAGGCAGTGAAAACATCATCATTAGGGTTGAGTGAATTGGGTTTGGATTGCTGTATCTGAACCCGATTCTTTTAAAAACTTCGTTAAGAATATCGGCTCCGTCTTACTGTAAAACGCATTCACTCCGCTGAGATCTTTCCAAAGTTTTGGCATCTAAACACTTAACTGAACTCAGCCTCATTAATGAAGCCGAGTACAGCTTCGTATTTTGATACAGTAATTTATGCAAATAAATGAAGTGACGTGATAGAAGCGAGATGAAGTACTGTAAGTCTCGTGATATTTGCTGAAACTTCGGAAGGACCTCCGCAGAGGCAATACATTTAACAGTAGGACGGAGCCAATATTCTTAACGTCGTTTTTAAAAGAATTTGGTCTGAATACAGCAATCAAACCCGATTCGCTCAACCCTAATTATCATGCCTGGCCCTGTGAATGAAAGTGGAGAGGGCACAGCCTTTGCAGAGAGCTGAGTCTCTAGGTGTAACAGCAAAGTCCCCGTTTCTCCGAGAGGCTGAATTACAAATATTAAACATACTTTTTCTTAGCAATTCAGACACATACTGTATACAGCTGATCCCTTCAATTGCTTTTCAATGGCTTTTGTTTCGTGATATCGCGATGAGTTAAGAAATTTGAATTAAAAGTTTGAGTGTTAACTCTGCTACATCCATAATAGATGCCTTTAGCTGCCAAGTGCACATAGAAACATAGAAACATAGAATGTGTCGGCAGATAAGAACCATTTGGCCCATCTAGTCTGCCCAATATATCTGAATCCTATTAATAGTCCCTGGCCCTATCTTATATGAAGGATAGCCTTATGCCTATCCCATGCATGCTTAAACTCCTTTACTGTATTTGCAGCTACCACTTCTGCAGGAAGGCTATTCCATGCATCCACTACTCTCTCAGTAAAGTAATACTTCCTTATATTACTTTTAAACCTATGCCCCTCTAATTTAAAACTGTGTCCTCTTGTGGTAGTTTTTCTTCTTTTAAATATGCTCTCCTCCTTTACCGAGTTGATTCCCTTTATGTATTTAAAAGTTTCTATCATATCCCCTCTGTCTCTTCTTTCTTCCAAGCTATACATATTAAGGTCCTTTAACCTTTCCTGGTAAGTTTTATCCTGCAATCCATGTACTAGTTTAGTAGCTCTTCTCTGAACTCTCTCTAGAGTATCTATATCCTTCTGGATATATGGCCTCCAGTACTGCGCACAATACTCCAAGTGAGGTCTCACCAGTGTTCTGTACAGCGGCATAAGCACTTCACTCTTTCTACTGCTTATACCTCTCCCTATACATCCAAGCATTCTGCTGGCATTTCGTGCTGCCCTAGTACATTGTCTTCCCACCTTTAAGTCTTCTGAAATAATTACTCCTAAATCCCTTTCCTCAGATACTGAGGTCAGGACTGTGTCAAATATTCTATATTCTGCCCTTGGGTTTTTACGCCCCAGGTGAATTATCTTGCACTTATCCACATTAAATTTCAGTTGCCAGAGTTCTGACCATTCTTCTAGTTTTCCTAAATCCTTTTCCATTTGGCGTTTCCCTCCAGGAACATCAACTCTGTTACATATCTTTGTGTCATCAGCAAAAAGACAAACCTTACCATCGAGGCCTTTTGCAATATCACTTATAAAGATATTAAACAAAATTGGTCCCAGTACAGATCCCTGTGGAACCCCACTGGTAACATGACCTTGTTTTGAATGTTCTCCATTGACTACAACCCTCTGCTGTCTGTCACTCAGCCACTGCCTAATCCACTCAACAATATGGGAGTCCATGCTCAATGACTGCAGTTTATTGATAAGTCTTCTATGTGGGACAGTGTCAAAAGCCTTACTAAAATCTAGATATGCGATGTCTACTGCACCTCCACCGTCTATTATTTTAGTCACCCAGTCAAAAAAATCTATAAGATTTGTTTGACATGATCTCCCTGAAGTAAACCCATGTTGTTTTTCATCTTGCAATCCATGGGATTTTAGATGTTCCACAATCCTATCCTTTAATAGGGTTTCCATTAATTTGCCTGCTATTGATGTCAGACTCACTGGTCTATAGTTGCTCGATTCCTCCCTACTACCTTTCTTGTGAATGGGCACAACATTTGCCAATTTCCAATCTTCCGGGACGACTCCTGTTACTAATGATTGGTTAAATAAATCTGTTAACGGTTTTGCCAGCTCACCCTAAGCTCTTTTAATAATTTTGGGTGTAGCTTTTTATTTTTAATGATTTGGGCCACTTCTGCTGAGTACCATGCAGTGACATGCAACAGGTCAGCCAGTTTCATAGGTACAAATCTGCTAACAGATGCCCTTTAAACAACTGGAATATCCCTTTAAGATTTTCATAAAATTTTTTAAAAAACAATGTGGAAGAAATGCAGAAAAAAATCACATCGTAAGCATGGGAAACTGCATTGAGAGACAAGCAGAACAATTTTAGTACACAAGTACTTAGTACTGTAGGTTGCACAATGTCAGGATCGGTGAAAGGTCCTCTTTAAGGATGAGACAAATGTATCAAACGTCATGTGACATTTGATAAAGCACTCAAGCAATACTGACTTCAAATATTCCCCTCATGATAAATTTACCCCATGGTCTTTTGCAGAAGTTTCACAGTTATTCAGAAACCTGCAGTAGGATTGAACCCTAATAGGTCATACCTCAATACTATTGCCATTTATCATAAAATGAATCTTTTTTTTTAGCAGGAACTCATCCTCTAACACATATGGAAACAACCTTATATCAAATTCAATTAAAACTGTTTACTCTACATCTGATCGGTAAGTACCTGTGGCAAACAGACTTTGACACGTTGCTTTTATGATAAGCAACTATGTTGACATTGACAAATTGACCATGCTTACAAGTAATATGACTTATGAATGTTCAAGCTTACTTTGCCATCCTATGTATGATGATAGGCTTATCAGTCATCTGGGATAACTGGCAGTTTTAATCTACTGTATAACTAGGATTAGCAACTTCCAGCACTCCAGCTGTGGTGAAACTACAACTCCCAGCATGCACTCTTGCTTGGTCACTCTCAGGGCTCCCATAGAAGAAAATAGACCACGTTGGGGGTTGTAGTTTCACAACAGCTGGACAACTGGAGGTTGTTGACCTATAATCTGTAATATAAATCTGTCACAAGAAATGTGGCCTGGATAAGAGATGGTCTTCTTAGGCTACTTTCACATACTAGCGTTCGGAGCGGATCCGTCTGATGTTTCATCTGACGGATCTGCTCCTATAATGCAGACGTTCGCATCCGTTCAGAACGGATCCGTCTGCATTATAACTTAGAAAATTTTCTAAGTCTGAAAGTAGCCTGAGCGGATCCGTTCAGACTTTACATTGAAAGTCAATGGGGAACGGATCCGCTTGAAGATTGAGCCATATGGTGTCATCTTCAAGCGGATCCGTCCCCATTGACTTACATTGTAAGTCTGGACGGATCTGCTCGCCTCCGCACGGCCAGGCGGACACCCGAACGCTGCAAGCAGCGTTCAGGTGTCCGCTCACTGAGCGGAGCGGAGGCTGAGCGCTGGCAGGCGGATGCATTCTCAGTGGATCCGCCTCCATTGAGAATGCAACAGGGCTGGACGGCTGCGTTCAGGACCGCTCGTGAGCTCCTTCAAACGGAGCTCACGAGCGGACACCTGAACGCAGGTGTGAAAGTAGCCTTAAGGAGTTGTTTTTTGGATTTGTTTGATTATACACCTTTATTTTTTCTTTTATCAGATCTGGCATTGAAAAGGATGTTTGTACTTATTGCCGCAAATCACTTGGCCTTGAGGCTAAAATGATTCTGAAAGAATTAAACATTTGCTGTCATGCAACATGCTTCAAGGTATGTAAATCACCTACAATAACAACCATAAAATAATGTGACAAATACAATAGTGCTTAAAAGTTTCAAACCCCTTCAGAATTTTCCATATTTTTCCATACATTTGACATGAAACAACATCAGGTTTTCACACAAGTTCTAAAAGTAGATAGAGATAACCAAATCAAACAAAAGAGTAAAAAATATTAGACTTGGTCATTTCTTTATTGAGGAAAATGATCATATATCACATGTCTGTGATTGGCAAAATTATGTGAACCTTCAGGATTAGCAGATAATTTGAAGATGAAATTAGAGTCAGGTTTTTTAATCTATGGGATGACAATCAGGTGTGAGTGGGTGACCTGTTTTATTTAAAGAACATATAATTAACAAAAAGTCTGATTGTCACAACACATTTGTGAAAGTGTATCATGGCACAAACAAAGCAGATTTCTGAGGACCTCGAAAGAAGAGTTGTTGATGCTCAACAGTCTAAAAAAGGTTACAAAACCATCTCCAAAGAGTTTGGACTCCACCAATCCACTGTCAGACACATTGTGTACAAATGGAAGAAATTCAAGACCATTATTACCCTGCCCGGGAGAGGCCGATCAACAAAGATCATGCTAAGAGCAAGACGTGTAATAGTCCACAACGTCACAAAGGTACCTGAGAAGTGTTATGTTTGAAGAAAGAAAAACACTGCATTCCAGCATAAAAACATGTGAAACATGTTAGTGATAGTATCATGATTTGGGCCTATTTTGCTGTATCTGGGCCAGGGCAACCTGCCATAATTGATGGAGCAATAAATGATACCAGCAAATTTTAAAGGAAACTGTCAGGACATCTGTCTGTGTGCAAAATCATAAAAGAATGTGGGTCATGCAACAAGACAACAACCTTAGGGCTCATTCAGACGGCCGTATGCTGTCCGCAAAAATACTGAATGCTATCCGTTTTTTTGCGGATCCGCAAAAAAACGGATCTGCAAAAAAACGGATAGCATTCAGTATTTTTGCGGACCCATAGACTTCAATGGGGCCATGTCCTGATTTTCACGGACAAGTATAGGACATGTTTCATTTTTTTTGCGGATCCGCAAAAAAACGGATAGCATTCAGTATTTTTGCGGACAGCATACGGCCGTCTGAATGAGCCCTTAAGGACATACATTTTTCTACCAAAGAATGGTTAAAGAATAGAGTTGAGCGGACACCTGGATGTTCAGCCGAACTTCACAAAAAAGTTCGAGTTCGGCACCCGAACGTGACCCCGAACCCGAACCCCATAGAAGTCAATGGGCACCCGAACTTTTGAGCACTAAAATGGCTGTAAAAATTTCATGGAAAGGGCTAGAGGGCGGCTGCAAATGGCATCAAAATGTGGTTAAGAGCATGGCAAGTGCTCTGCAAACAAATGTGGATAGGGAAATGACTTTGTATAAAATAAAATACGTAAAAAAAATAAAATAAATCTTGATCTAGGAGGACGAGGTCCATATGGAGTAGGAGGTTGAGGAGGCAGCGGATGTGGCGGTGTAGGTGGAAGCGGTTGTGGAGGAGGAGGTAGCCTACACTTCTTTTTGTTTTTAAATTTATTTTTATTTTTTTAAATTAGGGTACACCCCAAAACATTGGGAAAAATAACCTGTGATAATCCCCTCCAATTGTGCTAAACACACGTTCAGACAATACACTGGCTGCAGGGCAGGCCAGCACCTCCAAGGCGTAAAGGGCAAGCTCAGGCCATGTGCCCAATTTGGAGACCCAGAAGTTGCAGGGGGAAGACCCATCAGTCAGTTCGTGTAGGTGTGTGCAAACATACTGCCCAACCATGTCGCACGTCCTCGTGATGTTCACGATCCAATTGGATATCTGCTCCATAAACTTTCGATGTTCTTTTCTGCGCCTACGATGTTGATCACGGTTAGCGGCGAATCAGTGTTCCACGCCAGAGAGGGATCGTGAGAAAGAGAGACCACATCCAAGGGAGATCAATGGATGAAATTTAATTGTGATCGAGCGGAAATGTGGGAAAAATTAATAAAGCAGAAGAATTGAAGGAAAGAAGGGGGGCGCGGCAATTACCCACTCCCGACTCGGGGAGGTAGTGACAATAAATAACAATACAGGACTCTTAAGATGACCTGTTATTGGAATGATTAATAAAAAAATTATAGGTAATGTCACTGGGGTATTTCGGATTTGGAAACATTAGACAGGTGATGCCCTGCTGCCGCTTTGTTGACTCTAGATAACTTCTGCCTGATCGCACGTCACCGTGACGTCCACGATCCATTTCGATATCTTCTCTATCAACTTTCGATGTTCTTTTCTGAGCCTACCATGTTGATCACGGTTATCGGCGAATCAGGGTTCCACGCCGGAGAGGGAGCATGAGAAAGGGATACCACATCCAAGGGAGGTCAATTGCTGCAAAGTGATCGAGCTGAAATGTGGGACAAGTTATTAAAGCAGAAGGATCGAATGAAAGGGCCAATTAAAGACAAATTTTATAAATTTAATTCCCTGTCACCTATGCACAGCAGGGGTTTTTCATTGCCAGAAATGGGTTAATGTCACCCACCAATGGAACAGATGATTTTTTAAAATTTCGGTCCTTGTCACCTATGCAGAGCAGCGGTTTATTCACGGCAAAAATTGTAAAATATCACCGAAGAATGTAACAGAAAAATTTGTGAAATTTATTAACCTGTCTACTAGGTATAGCAGTGGTATATCACACCCAAAAATTTATGAATTTCACCCAAAAATTTAAAATACAAATTAGTGAAATGTTTTTACCTGTCTACTAGGTACAGCCGGGGTATATCACACCCAAAAATTGGTGAATTTCATCTGAAAATGTAACAGACAAATTTGTGAAATGACATAAAATAAAATAAAATAAAATGTGTACAAAATTTTTTTAAAATAAACTTGATTTATGAGGTGGAGGTCCATATGGAGTAGGAGTTTGAGGAGGCGGTGCACGTAGTGGTGTAGGTGGAAGCGGCGGTGGAGGAGGACGAGGTAGCCAACACTGATTTTTGGTTATAATTTAATTTAATTTTTTTTAATTAGGGTACACTCCAAAAGAGTGTGAAATATCCAAAATACAGCAATGAGCAATTGCGCTGTAGTATAACAATGGCTGGTTAAGGCCAGTATACATGTCTATTCTGCACAAGGTACGGACAAGTCCTGTGGGATCCATGCCTGGTTCATTTTAATGAATGTGAGCTTGTTCACATTGGCTGTGAACAGACATCTGCGCTTGTCTGTGATAACACCCCCTGCCGTGCTAAACATACGTTCAGACAATACACTGGCTGCAGGGCAGGCCAGCACCTCCAAGGCGTAAGGGGAAAGCTCAGGCCATGTTCCCAATTTGGAGACCCAGAAGTTGAAGGGGGTAGACCCGTCATTCAGTATGTGTAGGCATGTGCACACATACTGCTCCACCATGTTGCTGAAATGTTGCCTCCTGCTAAGACGTTCCATATCAACTGGTGGTGCTGGTTATTGTGGCGTGCTGACAAAGCTTTTCCACATTTCGGCCATGCTAACCCTGCCTTCTGAGGTGCTGGTGGTGCCCCAGCTGCGTTGGCGACCATTTCCTCTTCCTCTGCCCTCGCCTTGTGCTTCCACTGTGCCCCCGCTGTCAGGTGGGAATGCCACCAGCAGCGAGTCTACCAGCGTGCGCTTGTACTCGCGCATCTTACGATCACGCTCCAGTGACGGAATTAAGGACGGTACGTTGTCCTCGTAATGGGGATCCAGCAGCGTGGCCACCCAGTAATCAGCACAAGTTAGAATGTGGCCAACTCGGCGGTCGTTGCGGAGACACTGCAGCATGTAATCGCTCATGTGTGCCAGGCTGCCCAGAGGCTACGAAAACCTGTCCTCTGTGAGGGGTGTATTGTCTGTGTCCTCTGTATCCCCCCAGCCACGCACCAGTGATGGCCATGAGCTGGTATAGGTGCCACCCTGCTGTGAACACGGTTCCTCCTCCTCCATCTCCTCCTTCTCATCCTCCACCTCGTCATCCTCCAGAACTGTACCCTGGCTGGACAATTGTGTACCTGGCATTTGTGGGTGCAGGAACCCACCTTCGGACCCACTTGTGAATGACTTGCCGGAAACGCTATGAAATGATTCCTCTTCTTCCTCCTCCTGTGCCACATCCTCTTCCATCATCGCCAGCAGCGTTTTTTCAAGGAGGCATAGAAGTGGGATAGTAACGCTTAGACTGGCGTTATCGGCACTGGCCATGTTGGTGGAGTACTCGAAACAGTGCAACAAGGAACACAGGTCTCGCATGGAGGCCCAGTCATTGGTGGTGAAGTGGTGCTGTTCCGCAGAGCGACTCACCCGTGCGTGCTGCAGCTGAAACTCCACTATCGCCTGCTGCTGCTCGCACAGTCTGGCCAGCATGTGCAAAGTGGAGTTCCACCTTGTGGGCACGTCGCATATGAGGCGGTGAACGGGAAGGCTGAAATTTACGCTTCAGCACTGACAGGCGAGCAGCAGCAGGGTGAGAACGGCGAAAGCACGCACAGACGGCCCGCACTTTATGCAGCAGCTCTGACATATCGGGGTAATTTTTAAGGAACCTCTGCACCACCAAATTCAGCACATGCGCCAGGCAAGGGATGTGTGTCAAACCGGCTAGTCCCAGAGCTGCTATGAGATATCGCCTATTATCGCACACCACCAGGCCGGGCTTGAGGCTGACTGGCACCAACCACTCATCGGTCTGTTGTTCAAGGTCCGTCCACAGCTCCTGCACTGTGTGGGGTTTGTCCCCCAAACAGATAAGTTTTAAAACTGCCTGGCTGTGCTGAAGTTGGTGGTGAAGGTGTTACGCTGACCGGATGAGGAAGCGGAGTAGGAGTGTTTGGGAGATGGAGAGCTGAATGCTTCCGTGGGACATTGTGGAGATTCTTGGTGACCCAGGTGGTGGTGTTGCTGGCAGATCCTCTGTTTGCGGGGTGGCAGGTGCCACTGTCACTCCAGAGGTGGATGAAGAGGCCGAGACTGCAGCAGAAGAGGAAGCAGGAGGATCCAGAGACCTTTTTTTGTTTTTGATGTGCCTACTCCACTGCAGCTCGTGCTTTGCACTTACAGTCAGGTCCATAAATATTGGGACATAGACACAATTCTAACATTTTTGGCTCTATACACCACCACAATGGATTTGAAATTAAACAAACAAGATGTGCTTTAACTGCAGTCTGTCAGCTTTAATTTGAGGGTATTTACATCCAAATCAGGTAAACGGTGTAGGAATTACAACAGTTTGCATATGTGTCTCCCACTTGTTAAGGAACCAAAAGTAATGGGACAATTGGCTTCTCAGCTGTTCCATGGCCAGGTGTGTGTTATTCCCTCATTATCCCAATTACAATTAGCAGATAAAAGGTCCAGAGTTCATTTCAAGTGTGCTATTTGCATTTGGAATCTGTTGCTGTCAACTCTCAAGATGAGATCCAAAGAGCTGTCACTATCAGTGAAGCAAGCCATCATTAGGCTGAAAAAACAAAACAAACCCATCAAAGAGATAGCAAAAACATTAGGTGTGGCCAAAACAACTGTTTGGAACATTCTTAAAAAGAAGGAACGCACCGGTGAGCTCAGCAACACCAAAAAAACAGAAAGACCACAGAAAACAACTGTGGTGGATGACCGAAGAATTCTTTCCCTGGTGAAGAAAACACCCTTCACAACAGTTGGCCAGATCAAGAATACTCTCCAGGAGGTAGGTGTATGTGTGTCAAAGTCAACAATCAATAGAAGACTTCACCAGCGTGAATACAGAGGGTTCACCACAAGATGTAAACTATTGGTGAGACTCAAAAACAGGAAGGCCAGATTAGAGTTTGCCAAACGACATCTAAAAAAACCTTCGCAGTTCTGGAACAACATCCTATGGACAGATGAGACCAAGATCAACTTGTACCAGAGTGATGGGAAGAGAAGAGTATGGAGAGGGAAAGGAACTGCTCATGATCCTAAGCATACCACCTCATCAGTGAAGCATGGTGGTGGTAGTGTCATGGCGTGGGCATGTATGGCTGCCAATGGAACTGGTTCTCTTGTATTTATTGATGATGTGACTGCTGACAAAAGCAGCAGGATGAATTCTGAAGTGTTTCGGGCAATATTATCTGCTCATATTCAGCCAAATGCTTCAGAACTCATTGGACGGCGCTTCACAGTGCAGATGGACAATGACCCAAAGCATACTGCAAAAGCAACCAAAGAGTTTTTAAGGGAAAGAAGTGGAATGTTATGCAATGGCCAAGTCAATCACCTTACCTTAATCCGATTGAGCATGCATTTCACTTGCTGAAGACAAAACTGAAGGGAAAATGCCCCAAGAACAAGCAGGAACTGAAGACAGTTGCAGTAGAGCCCTGGCAGAGCATCACCAGGGATAAAACCCAGCATCTGGTGATGTCTATGCGTTCCAGACTTCAGGCTGTAATTGACTGCAAAGGATTTGCAACCAAGTATTAAAAAGTGAAAGTTTGATTTATGATTATTATTCTGTCCCATTACTTTTGGTCCCTTAACAATTGGGAGGCACATATGCAAACTGTTGTAATTCCTACACCGTTCACCTGATTGGGATATAAATACCCTCAAATTAAAGCTGACAGTCTGCAGTTAAAGCACATCTTGTTCGTTTAATTTCAAATCCATTGTGGTGTATAGAGCCAAAAATGTTAGAATTGTGTCGATGTCCCAATATTTATGGACCTGACTGTAGATGCCTGGTCATGTAGGTTGTGCTCAGGTTGAGAACATTTATGACTCGCTTCAGGCTCTGATTGCACAGCGTGTAAAACACTCGTGTCTTGTCGTCAGCACAATGTCTGAAGAACTGCCACGCCAGGGAATTCCTTGGAGCTGGCTTTGGTGTGCTCGATCCTTTGCTACGGTGGGTAGTAGCAGGCGTACTGTCTATGGGACGGCAGCTCCGCTTTTGCACCCTGCTCCCTCTTCTGCTGTTCTGGTAACTCTGTGCGACCACCGCCTCTTCCTCTGAACTACACAGGTCACTCGCATGACCTTTATTCCATGTGGGGTCGAGGACCTCATCGTCCTCCATATCATCTTCCACCCAGTCTTCACCCCTGCCCTCCTTGTCGGTCTGCACACTTTCGAAAGCCCCAGCAGTTGGCACCTGTGTTTTGTCATCATTCGAGACGTGCTGCGATGGTCCTCCCATGTACTCATCTTGAAACATAAGTGGTTGAGCATCGGTGCACTCAATCTCTTCCACTTCTGGGGCAGGGCTAGGTGGATGGCCCTGGGAAACCCTGCTAGCAGAGTTATCAAAAAGCAGAAGAGACTGCTGCATGACTTGGGGCTCAGACTGCTTGGCTGATTTGCAAGGGGGTGAGGTGAAAGACTGATTGACATCGGCTGCAGGTGCCAACTCTGATCTTTCAGCAGGAGACTGGGTGGGAGACAATGTAAAGGAACTGGAGGCACTGTCAGCAACCCAATCTACTATCACCTGTACTTGTTTTGACCTCACCATTCGTAGAGCCGCATTAGGCCCGACCAAATACCGCTGCAGATTCTGTCGCCTACCCCCACCTGAGGAAGGTGTTTCACTTGTGCGTGTAGCTAGCACAGATCGACCACGTCCGCTCCCTGCAACAAGAGCTCCACCAGCAGCACCATGACCGGGGCCACGTCCCTTATTTGACGCTCTCCTCATATTTCTCAAATTTAGGATGTTACCCAAAATGGGTGTTTATTTATTACCAGAATAGCACAGCAGTATGTAAAGGTGGTATCTCACAATGACAAATGCAGCAAAGGCTGCAAAATTAAGATTTTTGCCCTAAATGGGTGTTTTTTTAATAGCAGAATAGAACAACAGTATCTAAAGGGTGTATCTCACAATGACAGATGCAGCAAAGGCTGAAAAATTAAGATTTTTGCCCAAAATGTTTTTTTTTTTTTTAAATACCAGAATAGCACAGCAGTATCTAAACCGTGTATCTCACACATACAGATGCAGACAAGGCCGCAAATTAAGTATTTTGCCCAAAATGGGTGTTTTTTTAAACCCAGAAAATTATTGAAGTATTTCAAGCTTGTTTTAACGATAACAAATGCAGCAAAGGCTTCAATATTAAGTACTTTGCCCAAAAAGGGTGTTTTTTTTAATAACAGAATATGACAGCAGTATATAACGCTTGAATTTCACACGTACAGATGCAGACAAGGCCGCAAATTAAGTATTTTGCCCAAAATGGGTGCTTTTTGAATAACAGAATATGACAGCAGTATATAACGCTTGAATTTCACACGTAGAGATGGAGCAAGGGCTGTAAAATTGAGTATTTTGCCCAAAAAGGGTGTTTTTAAAACCCAGAAAATTATTGCTGTATTTCTAGCTTAAATTGCACTCTTACTAATGCAGGAGAGGCCCCAGATGGAGGGTATTGCTAAAAATTGGTGTTTTTTAACACCCAGAAAATTATTGAAGTATTTCAAGCTTGTTTTTAACAATCACAGATGCAGCAAAGGCTGCAATATTAAGTAATTTGCCCAAAATGGGTGTTTTTTTTTACTAACAGAATATGACAACAGTATATAACGCTTGAATTTCACACTGACAGGTGCAGCAAGGGCTGTAAAATTGAGTATTTTGCCCCAAAAGGGTGTTTTTTAAAACCCAGAAAATTATTGCTGTATTTCTAGCTTAAATTGCACACTGACAATTGCTGAAAAGGCACCAGATGTAGGATATTGCCAAAAATGGGTATTTTTTTAAACCCAGATTATTATTGCAGTATTTCAAGCTTGAATTTGAATGTCACAAAAGCACATATGCTGTGCTGGTGCAATGAGCTTGCATAAAATGGGGTAAAAAGATTGTGCACTGCACCCACAAAACTAAATCAATGTAGATCGCTGAGTTAACAAGATTCTGATTAAAGATTCTTTCCTATTCTCTCCCTCACAGCAGCAGCATCCTCTCCCTACACTAGAAACAGCAAAGTGACGTGCAGCGCTATGTGACTCCAGCTTATATAGAGGCTGGCTCACATGCTGCTCTGGCCAATCACATGCCATTAGTAGGCATGGCTGTGATGGCTTCTAAGGGCACCGAGTTAAACGCTCTGCAGCCTTTTAAAAAGCGCCATAAAATAGCCGGACACCGAACCCGAACCTGAACTTTTACTGGAATGTTCGGGTTTGCTCCACCCTATTAAAGAAGAATAAAGTTAAAGTTTAGCTTAATCCAATAAAAATGTTGTGGAAGGTCTTAAAGCAAGCTGTTCGCGTGTGGAAACCCACCAATATAATAGAATTGAAGCTGCCCAAATGGGCAAAAATTCCTCCAAGTCAGATACTGAAAGCAAAGGCTAACATACTTTTTCCTTTCACAGACATGTTATATTGTATCATTTTCCTTAATAAATACATGATCAAGTCTAGTATTTATGACTTGTGCGAAAATATGATGTAGTTTTAGGTCAAATTTATGCAGAAATATAGAAACTTCTAAAGAGCTCAGAAAATTTTAAAGGCTTCACCCTGGAAAAAATAATCATGACTTATCCTCAGGATAGATCATCATTATCACATCAGCAGGGGTCCAAGTCCCTGCCAATCAACTGTTTGAAGATGCTGCTGCGCTCACTGAAACTATGGTAAGTGATGTAGACTCCCGGAAGCTTTTCAAGGACAGTGCCGTACATCGTATAATTGCAGTGCTTGGTATTGCAGCTCAGCCCCATTTACTTGAATGGGGTTGAGCTGCAACTAGGACATGTGACCGATGTACTGTATAGTGATATCACTGACCTAGGAAGAGGCTGCAACGCCCAAGGCCTCTTCCTAATAGCTGATCAGCGGGGGTCCTAGGTGTTGCACCCCTGCAGATCTGATACTGAGGACCTATCCTGAGAATAAGTCATAAATATATTTTCCTGGATACCCCTATTAAGAAACTGTAACTGTATAATACTTAACTTTCCAAACAATCTATATAGGGTTTATAAAAAGCCTGAATTCTGATGATGGTGTAAGGTTATCAGACTTTATAGTATGTGGAGATTAGCTGTACAAATGGTAGGCAGTCGGCAGAATTGGATGCAACATAAGGGTTTTATTGGAAAAAACACAACTCAAATTTGGTCCAACAGGATGGCTTGGCTTCAGCCCATCAAAGATCAGTCACATAAAGCACTTATCTTCAGCCCTCATGTGTCATATAACAGTTCAATTGTTAAACAGGCAAAATACAGGAGTCACCTTTGTGCAGAATCTTGTCTTTTCCTTCTCAGGAACACTGTGGAGAGGAATGCTCCTAAGTCCTCTGCAGACCAACACCAAACACATACTGACAGTGTGTCTTTTAAATTAGCTTCCAGCTGGGTGAGGTGGTAACACAGGAGATGGAGTATGGGAGTGACCTTCCCACCCAAACTCTTCAGTCACTCCTAAATCCCGGACCCAAATTCCAGCTACCACAAACTCAGCAATCTAACATCACTGGTTGCCATTTACCTCCGGGATTTACATCACTGAGAGCAGCAGCCTCAGTGACACATACTTGCCATCAATAACCTTACCCTTTAGATGCTTACATATCCCCCCCCCCTCTGCCCAAGGCCAGGGGACTGGGCACTTGACCCTGATAGACAGTAAATCCTTGACAAGGCATCAGCATTAACATGAAGCTGCCCTGCCCTGTGCTCTACCACAAAATTAAAGTCCTGCAACTCCAGGAACCACCGTGTTACCCTTGCATTGTTTCCTTTATTTCGGCACATCCATTTTAAAGGGGCATGGTCAGATACCAAGCGGAACTTCCTACCTGCCAAATAGTACCTCAAAGCCACGAGGGCCCACTTTATTGCCAAACACTCCCTCTCCACTATTGAGTAGTTTCTCTCACAGGAGGTGAGTTTTCTACTCAAATATATGATGGGGTGTTCTTCCCCATTTACCTCTTGTGACATTACTGCCCCTAAACCAACCTCTGAGGCATCGGTCTGGACAATAAACTCTTTTGAGAAGTCTGGTGCGATCAGCACAGGCTGACTGCATAGGGCTTTTTTAAGGTCCTGAAATGCCTTTTCTGTCTCTTGAGACCACTGGACCATTACTGACTTTCTCCCTTTCGTGAGGTCTGTTAATGGTGCTGCAATGGAGGCAAAGTTCGGGACAAATCTGCGGTAATAGCCAACAATCCCCAAGAACGCCTTCACCTGTTTTTTTGTCCGAGGCTGTGGCCACTTCTGAATTGCCTCCACTTTGTTTACCTGGGGTCTTATTGTGCCCTTACCTACATTATACCCCAGATAGCGAGCCTCCTCTAACCCAATAGCGCACTTCTCCGGGTTAGCAGTAAAGCCAGCATTCCTGAGGGAATCCAGTACGGCCTGTACCTTACCTAGATGGGATTCCCAGTCCGTGCTAAAGACCACGATATCGTCTAAGTATGCTGCTGCGTACGTTTTATGGGGGCCCAAGACCCTGTCCATCGCTCTCTGGAAAGTGGCGGGTGCCCCTTGTAACCCAAAGGGCATCCTGGTATATTGAAAGAGCCCGTCTGGGGTGGAGAAGGCAGTCTTTTCCTTTGCCTCCTCTGATAGGGGAATCTGCCAGTACCCCTTGGTGAGGTCAAGTGTGGTAATATACCTAGCTGGTCCCAACCTTTCAATTAATTCATCCACCCGGGGCATAGGATAGGAATCGCATTTAGAGACTTCATTTAGACGGCGGAAGTCATTGCAGAACCGCCAGGTCCCATTTGGCTTAGGCACTAATACAATGGGGCTGGACCACCCGCTTTTGGATTCCTCAATAACCTGCAGAGCTAACATACGCTTTACCTCCTCAGAGACCGCTTGTCTCCGAGCCCCAGGGATTCTGTATAGTTTAATGTTTATCGTTACCTCGGGGTCAGTGACTATATCATGCTGAATGACATCTGTAGTGCCTGGCAGGTCCGTAAAAATATCCCTGTTCTGCTGTAGAAACTCCTTGGTTTCTTGTTTTTGGGGTTTGGACAGGGTGTCACCTATTGCAACCTTTTCAATATCTGTGCGACAATCCATTTTGGGTTTTGTGGCCGCTACCAGGGACTCTCTATCCTTCCAAGGTTTGATTAAATTGACGTGATAGAGTTGGATGGGCTTTCTTTTCCCAGGCTGATGTATTTTATAATTGACTTCTCCAACCCTTTCTACTACTTCAAAAGGACCCTGCCACTTGGCCAGAAATTTCTGCTTTAAGGATATCATAGTCTTTGGCCTGTTCTGCTGTTAAATCAAAATATGCTTTTTGCGGCTCTCCAGTCAAATAAGGCGCCAGAACCTCAGTCCATTCAGCCACAGGGAGTTTCTCCCTTTCCACAATCCTTTCAAACACCGCCAGATAGGCCTCTATGTCGTCATCTGGGGTCATTTTTTGCAAGGCGCGGTGCACTGCTTTTTTTTCATTCACAGTCACAGTTAACTCCTCTATATTCCTTGGTTGAGCTGACACACTCTCTCTCAGGACTGTGATCTGTTCCAGCAACAGACGGTTGGTTTCCTGCTAGGCAGCACTGACCTGCACAAACTGCTTAACCAGCTCATCCATGGCAGGAGTCTCACTGGGCAACAATGTAGCAGCCTTTATCCAAGACATAAGCCAGTTACAGAGTAAAAAAAAATTATGCAGCCGTTACCCTTAGCTACCACTTGCCCGCATCCGACACCATATGTGGAGATTAGCTGTACAAATGGTAGGCAGTCGGCAGGATTGGATGCAACATAAGGGTTTTATTGGAAAAAACACAACTCAAATTTGGTCCAACAGGATGGCTTGGCTTCAGCCCATCAAAGTTCAGTCACATAAAGCACTTATCTTCAGCCCTCATGTGTCATATAACAGTTCAATTGTTAAACAGGCAAAATACAGGAGTCACCTTTGTGCAGAATCTTGTCTTTTCCTTCTCAGGAACACTGTGGAGAGGAATGCTCCTAAGTCCTCTGCAGACCAACACCAAACACATACTGACAGTGTGTCTTTTAAATTAGCTTCCAGCTGGGTGAGGTGGTAACACAGGAGATGGAGTATGGGAGTGACCTTCCCACCCAAACTCTTCAGTCACTCCTAAATCCCGGACCCAAATTCCAGCTACCACAAACTCAGCAATCTAACATCACTGGTTGCCATTTACCTCCGGGATTTACATCACTGAGAGCAGCAGCCTCAGTGACACATACTTGCCATCAATAACCTTACCCTTTAGATGCTTACAAGTACTAGTAAATGTCATTTAAAGCGAACCTTTCACCAGGATTTCACCTAATAAACTATTACCAGTACCTTATAGATTATCCTCATTCTGTTTAAATGCATTCTTGTCCCGCTTTCCTGGGATGTATATTGATGAAAAAAACGACTTATAAAGTCCTTGTCTCCAGCTCCTGCAGTCACGCTAGAAGTCAAGGGGGTAGCCCTTCCCTCACTCCGGGCTGTAACTCCCCTGCCCTAACCCCTCCTCTAACTAGTGTAATTGACACCCGGCTCAGTCGCCGGGACCGCGCTTGTACTGGCGGCGCATGCGCCGTCGGTCTCAGCAGCAGCGCGATCCCGTCTATAGCGCGGACTGAAGCGCGATCCTGTAAGTGAATTGCGCATGCGCCGTCCGTCCCCGATGCCTCCCTGTCTTTTGTTCTTCAGGCGCGCGCCTGAATAGAAGACAGGGAGGCATCGGGGATGGACGGCGCATGCGCAATTCACTTACAGGATCGCGCTTCAGTCCGCGCGATAGACGGGATCGCGCTGCTGCTGAGACCAACGGCGCATGCGCTGCCAGTACAAGCGCGATCCCGGCGACTGAGCCGGGTGTCAGTTACACTAGTTAGAGGAGGGGTTAGGGCAGGGGAGTTACAGCCCGGAGTGAGGGAAGGGCTACCCCCTTGACTTCTAGTGTGACTGCAGGAGCTGGAGACAAGGACTTTATAAGTCGTTTTTTTCATCAATATACATCCCAGGAAAGCGGGACAAGAATGCATTTAAACAGAATAAGGATAGTCTATAAGGTACTGGTAATAGTTTATTAGGTGAAATCCTGGTGAAAGGTTCGCTTTAAGATGAAAACATGAATATATGAAAATAAAATATTAGTAAACTGATAGGCATAGGACTAACTTGTTAGTATCGTGGCTTACTCAACCTCCCTCTTCTGGCCAGCAGTCGGGTCCTGCTGCTCCTCCTCTTCCTCACCCGCAGCGGGCCTTGCCAGTCTCTTGTACTGCTCTGGCAGTCTGCAACTTGCTCTTCTATCCTCAGTCTGCATGCACAGGGGCTTCCTGGCTCTTAAAGGGCTAATACACACATGCCCTAATTCTTCTCCAGCTTATGGCTGGCTGCCCCTGGGTATTTAAAGCACCTTCCCCAGTGGGAGGGTGCCTGAGCTTTAGTTTTTTCTAGATTTCTAGTATCCAAGTGAAGGTGTGCTTTTCCTGTCTGTCTGTGTATCGAACTCTGGCTGTCTATCGATTCTAACCCTCTGCTGCCTGACCCGACTACCAGCTGTTTATTGTACTGACCCATTGCTGCCTGCTGTGACCTCAGATTCCTTTCAAGGATTCAAACAAACCCTGCCAGTCCTAACCTCTGCCTGTTTTCAGATTACAAGTATTGCCTGATCCTTAGGTGTCTCTGACCTCTGTAGGTCAGCAGCCAACTACAGAAGAAGCAGTCTGGTGGCTCACCTGCAGCGAAGATCAGATCCCTGTATAGGGCTTAAAGAGTAAAAAACCAGGGGACTGCTAGGATAATGCCTTTAGGACTAGCCCAAAGCCAAACCATTTTGTTGGCACAATGGGTACATATCCACTGTCCATAACAGCTTTTCATTTATGAGTAGATTCTGAATAAATCTAAAGTTTCCTCTCTGATGTAATGTAATGACCTAGGGTGATATTAGAATACTTCCTTGTATGTAGCATCTGGTCCACAGCCCAGAATGGATTTTTCTGCAGTTACTGTGTTCATTGGAGAAGCTCATTGTACAGCAGTATACAGAGTAACTTTGTTTGCATTGTGTTCTTGTCATCGTTAGATTTTATCATAAAATAATACCTTTTTTTTCAAAAACCAACAAGTTAAGTACAAATCTTACACCCACAATGTTTCCTGTGAGTTGCTGACTTTTAGACTTGTATTCCATGTACTGGATAAATACAATGCATTCAGAAAGTCTATAGACCCTTTCACTGTTTTCACATTTTGTGCTATTTCCACCTTGTGCTAAAGTAAAAAATAAATAAAAATCCAGTTTCCTCGAATCAATCTGCACTCAAATCCCCTTAATGAGAGAGTAAAAACAGAATTTTAGATTTAAAAAAATAATAATTATTAAAAAGGGAAAACTAAAATTTTACATGGACATGCATATTCTGACCCTTTGCTATGATACTTGAAATTTAGCTTAGCTCTGCCCCCCCCCCCATTTCTCTTTATCATCTCTGAGATGTTTCTAACTTTTGATTGGAGTCCACCTATGGTAAATTCAGTTGATTGGACATGATTTGGAAACACACACCCTCTGTATAAGGTCTCACAGTTGACAATGCATATCAGAGCAAAAACCAAGCCATGAGGAGGAAACAACTGCCTGTAGAGCTCATGGACAGGATTGCTGGAGGCACAGATCTGGAAAAGGCTACAAAAAAAAATTCTACTGTACTGGATAATAGGCAAGAGCACAGTGACCTCCGTAATTCATTCTTAAATTGAAGAAGTCTGGAACAACCAGGACTCTTCCCACAGCTGGCCGCCCCATCAAACTAAATAATCGAGGGAGAAGGGCCTTGGTAAGAGAGGTGACCAAGAACCCAATGGTCACTCTACCTAAGATCCAAAGATCTTATGTGCAGATTGAAGAAACTTCCAGAAGCATCTTCTCAGTAAATGACACATGAAACCTGTCTGCAGTTTGCAAAAAAAATTTAAAAAAATCACCTAAAAGACTCTCAGACTGTGAGAAACAAAATTCTCTTGTCTGAAGAAACTAAGAATGAACTTTTTGGCCTCAATTCTAAGCATCATGTCTGGAGAAAATAAGGTCTTGTACATTACCAACGAATACCATCCCTACAGTCAAGAATGGTGTTTTTTTTTTTTTTTTTCAATGGCTTGGACAGGGAGACTAGTCACGATCAAGATAAAGCTAAATGGAGCAAAGTACAGAGATATTCTTAATGAATACCTGATCCAGAGTGCTCTGGACCTTATACTGGGCCTAAGGTCCACCTTTCAAAAAGACAATTACCCTAAGCACACAGCCAAGACAACATAAGAGTTGCTTAAGGACATATCTGTGAGTGTTCTTGAGAGGCCCAGCCAGAGCCCTGACTTGAGCCCAATTGAACATTTCTGGAGAGTCCTGAAAATAGCTGTCCATCAATGGTCCCCATGACAGAGTTTGAGAAGATCTGCAGAGAAGAATTGAAAACAATCCCCAAATCCAGGTGTGCAAACCTTATGGTATCATACCCAAGAAGACTGGAGGCTGTAATCGCTGCCAAAATTACTTCAACTAAGTAAATGGTCTGAATTCTTATGTCAATGCAATATTTTATTAGTTTTTTTCCTTTTCAATAAATTAGCAAAGATTTCGAACATTCTGTTTTCACTTTGTCATTATGGGGTATTGAGTGCAGATTAATGAAGAAAAACATGATTTTTTTTTAATTTAACACAAGGCTGCAACATAACAAAATCTGAAAAAAGTGAAAGGGTCTGGAGACTTTCTGAATGCATTGTATTAATACTATTACTTCTGCAACCTTCTTATACCACCTAAAGTATGTGGGAGTGGGGATTACTGGTTAGTGCAGGGAATTGTAATTATTTTGCTAGTTTTAGAAATCGAAAACTAAAAACTATTAACATAATTGTGTATACATTCAGATATTTAACAGGTAGATATGACTGTCCACTGGGCTAAACAGTAGGCCATATGCTAGTTTTTAATTGTTTACGTTTAAATTAGTACGTAGGTGTTATGGTATCCATGGTTTCCGATTGTTAGCCACATCTGTCCATGGATTGTGTCGGGTACGGATGTAGCAGGGTTAACACATGCTTTATGAGACATGTTATTAAATCTAAATGCGTTATGCAATTGCTTTTCAATGGCTTTTGTTTCAAGATAACGCGATGAGTTAAGAAATTTGAGTTAAGAGTTTGTGTGTTACACCTGCTACATCTGTATTACAGCTCAGCTCTACTGAAGTGCAAGGGGCTGAGTGGCAATACTAGGCCCAACCTGTAGACAGGAGAGGAGCTGTTTTTGGAAATAAGTGGGCATGTGGGTCTAATTCTAAGTAACCCCTTGCTCTGTTCATACTGACATCATGGTTTCTGTATGACGGATCCAAATGGCCCCAGATAGACACCATTGACTTATAAGCAAGGTTAATCATCTTTCTTAAAGCATGCATATGATTCTGAAAACCCTTTTTAGGCTACATGCACACGACCGTATGTGTTTTGCAGTCCGCAAATAGCGGATCCGCAAAAAAAATGGATGACGTTCCGTATGGCATCCGTTTTTTTTTTTTTGCGGATCTGTTTTTTTTGCGGATCCATTGTAATAATGCCTATCCTTGTCCGCAAACTAGAAAAAAATAGGACATGCACTATTTTTTTTGCGGCGGAACGGACATACTGATGCGGACAGCACACGTTTTTGCGGACCCATTGAAATGAATGGGTCCGCATCCTATCCGCAAATGAAATAATTATTTTCTCCACCACACATCCAGCTGGTAAGCATCATTTGCTCACTAGCAAAGTTTCATTTTAATCTTTATACTAATACCTCAAGCTACACCATGATATTGAGCTTGTTTGATTGAATTACTTGTCCTATTTCTAGCCAAGACAGTTGTAGATATTTTTATGCGGGCTAGACAAATGGGTTACATACAGTAAAATAAAACTTGCATTTGCATTGTAGTACTGATATCCCCAACTAACATAATTCACCTAAATAATATAAATCATATAAAAATACATGACTTTTATTATAGATGGAGCAGGGCCCTTCATTCTTTCAATGTGAAAAGTTTAACCACTTTTTTTTTTTTTTTTCTTAGTGTGAAGCATGTTCTGGTTCCTTGGAAAATCTCAAGGCTGGAGACAGTATGTGGATCTTTAAGCAGACTATCCACTGTGAGCCTTGCTATTTTGCCGCAAGAGGTATGTAAAAGATTTACCTACAGAAGCACTCCTAACTTACTAAATTAAGCATGATGTTCAATAAAGAGATAATAGGATATACATAATCCATAAGTTTTTTGCCAAGGACATTTTACCCCCCAGATATCCCTTACCGTTGCATATAAGGCAAATCAAATTGAATAAATCTATGCTTCACTGGTTTGCTTTTCTCAAGAATTTTAGAAGAGAACAAATGTAGCCAAAAGGGGTGGGCAAATCATGACTAATGAGCTAAACACATGTAAGTAACTAGTAAAGTTATTTAAGCTCTCTAGACTAAAAAATAAAGTTTCTTTAAAGGGTTTGGTCCATCTGACACTGGCATATGTATGCCACCAATGTCCAATTGGTATGGATCCATGCATCTATGTATAGAACAATGCCCCCAAAGTGAATGAGGGCACTGCCACTCTCCATTCACTTCTATGGGAGTGCCGAAAATAGCTTATCGCTGGCTCGGCTATTTACAAAACTCATATAGAGGTGAATGGAGAGCATGCATTGCATGTATGATGTGCTCTCAACCAGTCAGAGCACTCTGCTCATTTATGTTATCAGTATGGACTTGTCTAAACTCCATAACCCTAAAACTCAGATAAACAGAAATAGTTTGATTGTGCCATCCGGTGGTCCTGTGCAAACCAATCAGATTTTACACATGGCTCGCTATGTTCAATCAGACCTATCTGACAAGGCCTGTTAAATTGACTGCATTGGTGTAATTGGGCTTCAATTTCATTGTTATCTTATGATTTCCTCAAGTTTTTCTTTTGAGAAATACGTTCAGACTCTCATATCTATTAATAATAAATCAAAATCATCTCAGGGTTGTTTCGAATTTTTGAAGGCTCACAGGTTGCACCCTTCAACTCTACATACTGTACATGGAGTTGCCATCGGAATAAAAGGACATATTTACTTGGTGGTCTTGTCCAACCCTCAAAACTTTCTGGGACACATTCCTACATCTCACATCTAAAATATGTAAAACACCTAAACAGTGGCTAAATATTTAAGTTCATAATTATAACAAAAAAACAACAAAACAAGGATACTCCAGAAACATGCTGCATCTTTTAGCAGGGACCAAGCTATTATTCCCACCGCTTTGGAGATCTACAGAAAGTCCTTCTGTCAAAAAATGGTAAACACATTAGACCAATCGTACCATATAGAGGAAGTAGTGGCTATCACTGGTCACGTCTTTAATGATTCCACCACATTTGGGAACCCTGGCAAAACATATGTACCTCCCTACAGTAACACTCTTTAATTATAGGACCTTGATACTAAAGCAATTTACTAACCTAATTTACTAACGATTATTATAAAAGCAAACATTAATTGACCACTGCTACTCCACCATGTCCCCATGCCATACATCCATCCCATCACCAACCTTCCAATTAAATTATTAGTTAATTTGAAATTCTAATTTTTCAGATGATTCAAAAATGTAAAATATTTATACCATATAATTACATATTCATACCATGGGTGCTTGGCTAAGCCCAAGGATATGGGATAGCCCGGTTGTCCTCAGATTAAGCTATTATTTTATTTTATTTTGTATTCTGAAACATGTTTCTCAGTTTCTTTTCTCATTTAAACCATGTTAATAGTTACATAATGAATATGTGTTAAAGGGGTTGTCCCATCGTGGACATTGGGGGCATATAGTTAGGATACACCCCCAATGTCTGATAGGTGCGGGTCCCACTTCTGGGACCTGCACCTGTCCTTAGAACGGAGCCCGCAAAGTGACGGAGGGCACACAGCACATGCACCTGAGCGTCCGCCCTTCATTCATTTGTATGGGAGAGCCGAAAATAGCCAAGTCCCATTGAAATTAATGGGAAGCGCAATGCACAAGCTCTGCCATGGCTACATTCAATTCTATGGGGCTGACAGAAGTAACCGAGCCAGAGCTCGGCTATTTTTGCCAGACTCATAGAAATGAATGGAGGGTGGCCGCGCCTGGACGGTGCGCCCTTCATCACTTTGTGGGCTCCAGTCTAAGGATAGGTGCAGGTCCCAGTGGGACCCGTACCTATCAGACATTGGGGGAATATCCTAGCGATATGCACCCAATGTCCAAGATGGGACAACCCCTTTAAGGTACCCATTTTATGCTCACTGTACTATATCTGTGCACATGTTTCACTACTGATCTTTCTAATAGTTCTGGTTCTTTGTACCTCTATACCTATGGTTCAATATAAAGGTGTCCCGCCGCTTCAGAGACCATAGAAGTGTACGCCTTCCAGATTGTGTAATAAGCATAATTCTTAAGGTTATGTTAGCACAAATACAGTAAAAACATCTCCCTGCACCACGTGCATTAACTTAGTGTAGGAACATAGACAGCTCAGGCTCTTGTATAATTAACATCTGTTTCCTCCAAACAGTCAAGGCTGAAAATCAGGTTTATGGATGACTTCTGTTGGTATAAATGTGTGAAAGTCTAGAAGTAGCACAAGGGAAAGACAGTAAATGCCACAGGGCACTTCGTTCTAGAAACTGGCTCTATAAATCTCCATAATTTAGTTCCTCACATTGGATACATATCCAGCTACAGAATACAGAAACTTGGTGACATTTCTGGACTGAGCAAAGTGCTACAGTGCAAAAGACTGATGGCATGAAAAATCTTAGACACATTTGTCAGCAGTGAACAAATAAATGGAAGGGCAGCATCAGTTACTTTGCAAATCACATTAGCTTTGGTTATTTTATTTACAAGCCTGCTTTATTAAATAGTGTAAGGGATTATCTCTTTTCAGGGGGTCACACTCACAGATATCTTCACAGACACAGTTATAATGTCCAAACTCTTGCTTTATTTTAGACACTTCAGCAAAGCACAGGTTACGAAGTCACAGCTTCAACTTATCACGTGTGACGTCCACACAAAATAACAAACCCTTGCCCGGCTAGGCTCTAACTAAAGACATAAACGTATCCCTGACTCACCTAGAGAGCCCTGTTCACACATGGAACACAAATGCAGCTTTCCTCAGCCATACAGTCCAGCCACCTCCAGGCTGTGACACTTCAATACCTTTTGGGGGATTGTGGCCCAGTAGTCCTCCCGACTCTGGCCTCGTGATCCTTGCTTCACAGGCGTCACCGCGCCCCCCAAAGTTCAGGCTATCGCCTAGCCAAGTGGCCCCTCAGCCAACCCGGCTGAGACCACTCACACAGAGCCTCTGCTCCAGGATCACACACACTTCCCCCAGACTGACAAACTGGGAGGCGCTTTATTCTGGCCTGATTACAGCAGGCCTCACCTACGATCACCTCAGGTAGAAGGGAATACCTGTGCCGGAAAGGTGTGGATTGGCAGATCCCACTGCCAAGCCTTCCCGCCAATTCAATTAAAATCCAGCCCAGAATTAATAAACAAATCTGTCTCAGCAAACTGTGCTTTGCTGAGACTACTGTCACTCTCTGGATTTTAGTTGTCTCACCCATCTGAGGTTCCTGAGTGGGACATACACGCCTTCCAGCACTGTTCACATTACCACAATAGATTAGAGTATTTATCCAGCTGCCTATGGTATGATTGATGGGTTGCATAAGACTATAATGTATTACTTTGTACTCAGCCTTTAAAATATATTTTTCTTCTCATTTCAGAGAAATGGATCATCTGAATACAGAATCTAAAACTCTAAAACAAGAGATGAAATATGAAACATGGATTAATACATACTTTTCATAGCTTATTTCAGACAACTTGGGGGTATATGGAGTAACACTTAATGGCTATGTACACCTTTGGGGGCAATTTGTTTTTTATTTTTGCATTGTACTCATTTTGAGCTAAAAATCTTTTTTTCAATGGGTCTTTAATAAAAATGTGCAGCTGTTTTCCCTGCACAGTAGTAGAGAGATGTGATTTTTCTCTCTGCTCCGTCAGACAGAGAGCTGACGGTCTCCTTATCTGTGATCTCTGACCTTATAAACACTCATTATAGCTCAATACTTATCTAACTGATAAGCATGTGGCTTCAATAAGTGTTTATGACCTTTTAGTAATTTGGAGATAAGGTTTATTAGATGACCAGCACAACATGAAAGTGAAAGTACTATTAACACAGCTAGACACAGTTTGTGAAAGAACTGCTCAATAAACTGAGTAAAATGCAATCATAAAAAAATTGCCCCCAAAGGTGCCTTGAAACTTAAGTTCATATTTATATATATATTGGGCTTTATGCAATAATAATGAAATACTATTGAAGTAGTGTTAAAGCCAGAATATCCTGTTGCCTCATAGGCTGAACAAAACAAAGAGGGAATTTTCGTCTAGCAATAAACTTGATAGGATTACTATGGTTTAGCTTACACAATACAGAATAAATGGAGACAACATAAAGTGAAATACCATATAATGGGTTTATGTCCGGGGACATTGATGTATCTTCATTACACAGTATTTTAGTCTGCAGTCCATTAGTCTAAACAGGATATGTAAGTCATGTGTTTTATTATTAGGAATTTGGGCCCGATGGGCATTTGTAGGCATTTGTATAGGGAAAGGATCCCTGCTGTCTTTTATATAACTATATATATATATTTAGCACTTAGTGCACTTAAGTTACCTTTCCGAGACTGAACAAAATGAAAGTGTACCCACAGCTTCACAAGAAAATTAATTACAGTGCAAAACATTGCAATATAATCTGTTTTATGAATCACTTAGTGAAATCTGCTTTTGACCAAAATCATAGACCGCATGGGGTCTGACTGCCCTTAAAAGGGTTGTCCCACAAAAATACATTTTTCAAGCCAGTGCCTGGATCTGAATACTTTTGTAATTGCTTGTAATTAAAAATGTAGTATAGCTACTGAGTTATTCAATAAAGTTTATCTGTATAGTGCCACCTGTCGTTTGTTCTTTTCTCTTCTTTCTCTGTCCACCTCAGTAACATTACTGTTAGTAACTGTTAGTTCCATCATTTAACTGCCACCAGCGGTAACTATTGTTTGAAGCTGTGACAGGGAGAGAGATGCTGCAGAAATGACACACTCTTGAGAAAGGACAGGCCCTCCAAGAAAGGGAACGCCTCCTAATCTTTCAGCATGAAGAGCATCAAACAGGGCAACAGGGGCAATAAATGAAGGAGGAATCTCTAGATCCATGTGAGGAGCAGGGCTGGTTCTAGTTTATTTTAGAAAGAGATTGCCATGTACTATATGATGTCTGATTTTTGGTTCTTACAATAGTTATGGGATAACCCCATTAACTAGGCAGTGTACTGCTTTTGCTACTAGGCTGTTTTCTCCAATGGGTAATCTTGTGAATCTGTACGATCAAATAAGATTCTATGCAGAAGACAGGCCGAACTGGATGGACAAATGTCTTTTTTCGGCCTTATATACTATGTTACTACTATGTTACTAGAAGTCATTTCCGAATGCTGTCTAGTTAGGTTTGGTGCATCTCAGGGAATTTTGCTTGTAACCCACAACATGGACTATCAATGGTTTGTGATGCAAATAAAAGCAAAATACCCTAATATAGTGATTTAGAAAAAAAGATTATGTTGCAAAATCCTTCACTATAATCATGGTATATATTCACATTTTTGGGTCTTAGTAGTCTACTATGATTAGCCCTAATTTTATTTTTGTGTTTTTCTTCTATTATATGATTTAAAGAAATTGCAGAATGTATTAGTAAATGCTCTACTTAGATCATATTGAAATCATATGTTGGGGGCTTCTTATGTTAAGGATTTACAGTGGCAAGAAAGACATAGTATACATGTAAAGCTACTTTCGCACTAGCGTTTTTGAGGAATCCGGCAGGGTTCAGCAAAAACGCTTCCGTTACTGATAATACAACCGTCTGCATCTGTTATGAACTGATCCAGTTGTATTTTCTTTAACATTGCCAAGACAGATCCATCATGAACTCCATTGAAAGTTAATGGGGGACGGATCAGTTTTCTATCGTGGCAGAGAAAACGGATCCGTCCTCATTGACTTGCATTGGGGTCATGCCGGATCCATCTTGCTCCGCATCCCAGGACGGAAAGAAAACTACAAGTTGCGGTTTGCTCTCCGGTCTGGGAATGCAACTAAACGGAACGGAATGCATTTTGGAGCATTCCGTTCTGTTCAGTTCAGTTTTGTCCCCATTGACAATGAATGGGGACAAAACTGAAGCGTTTTTTTTTCCGGTATAGAGCCCCTATGACGGAACTCAATACCGGAAAACTTGAACGCTAGTGTGAAAGTAGCCTTAGAAGGTTTATCTTTAGTCATTTAACCCTAAAACCCTGTTTTATGATCAAACATGCAAACTTTTTCCTTCTTTTGTAACTTTTTCTGTTTTAGCATATATTAAATGTCAAATGTAAAAAATATATATATATACAACATTATTTTAATATCAGTTATTTGTTGTTGAGATTTATTTGTCTTCTTACTTCAGCATGAAAACGATGGATGTATTTTACATCAGTAAATCAATACACCAAAAAAAGTCCAAGATTGTTCCTCACTGGCAGGTGCAATGAAATTATAAACACCCAAAAATAAATATTAAGCACACTGCATACACAGATTTGTATGAAAATAAATCAATATTTTATTAAATATAAGTTAAAATTTACAAACATATAATATGATATCGACAGATCAGCCACATGGAGGAGCCACAACATAGGTCACATGGACAGTAATGTAAGCATGTAACAGGAGTGAATATAAGTGTAAACCAAAATATGGCACTGCAAATAATATATAATAGTATACAGACCAAGAAGTGTGCTCCTCCAAATACATCCCAACACATGTTTTGTGTCAGCTTCCTCGGGGGAAATGAATGAAGTGCAGGAAGGCTGAGGGGTCAGTAAATCAGTGACTTTAGAGCTGGGCCACAAAAGTCAAGAATGTTATGCCGGTTGTTCAATTTAGTCAATTTAGAGGAAAAAAATTGTAAACCCTTTAATATTTAAAATAGTAACAGTAAATTGTTAATATTTACAATAGTACTTAAAAAATCTACCCATAAAAAGTGTTATAATTTCTTATCATAGAGAAGAAAAGACAGCAATAAAGGGAAGGGTGGTTACGGTCATTATCCCACCCTGGCTCATCCTTAGATGGTTGGTAAGCATCTTGATAAGGGTGACCTACCATAGAACCTCACCCTTAAAGGGGTTGTTCAAGAGAATTAAAAATCTTGGACAACGTGTAGGTAAAATCATATACTCACCTCGCTCCTTCAGTAGTCTTGATTCTGTTAGTTTTCAAACCGCAGTGGTGACATCCCTGGATACGGCAGATAACTGTCTATAACTGAGGACAGTGATTAGCTGCATCAGTGAGGTGCCAAATCCAGGCATGTCACTGTACTGGTTGCTGACATGTACAGTGACATGCCTGGAATCGGCAGAGGACAGTGAGTGGCTGCAGAGATCATGTGTTGTATCCAGGCATGTCACTGCTGCTGTTTGAAAGGAAAAAGCAGCAGGAGTGCCAGAGGAGCACCCTACAGAATGGCGCTAGAGTAAGGGGTGAATGTATGATTTTATATTTTTTTTTATTATAAGACATTGAAGGGGTTGTCCGAGATTTTTAAATATCTTAGACAACCCTTTTAAGGACATTTTACATTGGACAATTGTCAGCTGAAAGTTAGGGTCATTCCCAATCACGGGCCGGAAACGCTCATCTGTCGGCTGATCAGATATTTGATGATGGCATAAAATGATATTTTGCTGGCAGCAAATATAAACAGGAGATGTAATGCTGATAATAATGAAAACGAATGGCCATATGAACGATCCGATTGTTCATATGGCTGTTCATTTGGAAAGTTATTAACAAACACCATTTGACTTGCTGTGTTGTTGATTGGCACTCGATACCAGGCAGAAATCTGCCAGTGTAAAAAGACCCTTAGTGTCCTATAATGTTATTAATAATGGAAAGGGTACAAGGTAAATTTTTAAATACTTTCCTACATAAAATAAAGCATTGTTAAATGCAAAGTGACCCAGCAAAAAGTACTATTCTCTGAAAAATAAGTCAACTTTTATCAACCATTGCAACTGAACAGTATCGATCAAGACTCCAAAATCCCAACACCCCCTGTTCCAATAAGTAGGTAAATCAGGGAAACACAAAAAGTGATTAATCAATATACTAAACAAGAATATAGCCAGTTAAAGGAAATGTATAATCAGAAAATTACCTTTTATTTAAACACGTTTTTATTTTTAACATGTTTTTAAAGGATTTTTGGTGATGTTATTTAAAATTTTATTAATGTCAATATCTATTTAAACAAAAAATATAAACTCCTGCCGTCTTCGCACTGACCACTAAGCCTAATAATTGCTGCCACTTCTTGGTCTGTACAGATCAATTTACTGCAGTTATCTGCTTATATGTCATTCTAATCCTGCCTGTAATTATATCATCTCTGTGTAAAGATAATACAGGATCCATTATTCACAATCTCTTCTTTCCTCGTACAATGACCTCTGGACAGCTCAGGAGAGATGGCCGCTCCATAATCATGTTCAGGAAATAGAATAAAAAAATTCTGGAATCAGAGATTAAAAACAGATTAGAAAAAAAAGGTTATGTGTTGCTATCAGGTTTTCACGAGCAGAGAAAATTTTGGTGACACATTTCCTTTAAGTCTAACAGTGATGCAATCATTCAGACCTGAGATAAATAGACTGAGGGTAGAGCCATTTGGTCAGGTTTGCTTATATGACTTCTCTTTTTTGAATTAACGTCTTGTTTTGTCTTCCAAAACTGCCTCAGGAAACCTGAATGTGTGCACATTCCCTAAGGATGCTATCACACAGCACATTTGGGATGCAGTTACTGCATCAACAAACATACAGTCACAAGGCAGTTAAAAAATTTAGCCAGCTACAAGTAATGAAATCAATTGCCGTATTTTTCGCTTTATAAGACAAACCTGATAAGATGCACCTAGGTTTTTGAGGAGGAAAATAAGAAAAAAATATTTTGAACCAAAAGGTTTGGTAGGTTTTGAACTAATGGTGGTCTGTGGATGCCGCCACTTATGAGGGATCTGTGGATGACGCACTGTTATGGGGGATCTGTGGATGACGCACTGTTATGGTGGGATCTGTGGATGACGCACTGTTATGGGGGATCTGTGGATGCCGCACTGTTATGAGGGATCTGTGGATGACGCACTGTTATGGGGGATCTGTGGATGATGCACTGTTATGGGGGAATCTGTGGATGATGCACTGTTATGGGGGATCTGTGGATGACGCACTGTTATGGGGGGATCTGTGGATGACACTGATGGGGGATCTGTGGATGACACTGATGGGGGATCTGTGGATGACACTGATGGGGGATCTGTGGATGACACTTATGTCATCCACAGATCCCCATAAGTGTCAACTACAGATCCCCCATCAGATGCATCAGTGTGGAGGGAGGAGGCGGAGACACTCATGGCGGGGACCGGTGCAGTGACTCTACTCTAATACACCGGGCCCCACAACAGTTAAATACATTCAATCCGATCCATATCTTAATGTATACCGCACTGTTCGGTACTTACTGTAGTACCGTAAGTATAGCATTAAGACATAGAAACATAGAAACATAGAATGTGTCGGCAGATAAGAACCATTTGGCCCATCTAGTCTGCCCAATATACTGAATACTATGGATAGCCCCCGGCCCTATCTTATATGAAGGATGGCCTTATGCCTATCCCATGCATGCTTAAACTCCTTCACTGTATTTGCAGCTACCACTTCTGCAGGAAGGCTATTCCATGCATCCACTACTCTCTCAGTAAAGTAATACTTCCTTATATTACTTTTAAACCTTTGCCCCTCTAATTTAAAACTGTGTCCTCTTGTGGTAGTTTTTCTTCTTTCAAATATGCTCTCTTCCTTTACCGAGTTGATTCCCTTTATGTATTTAAAAGTTTCTATCATATCCCCTCTGTCTCTTCTTTCTTCCAAGCTATACATATTAAGGTCCTTTAACCTTTCCTGGTAAGTTTTATCCTGCAATCCATGTACTAGTTTAGTAGCTCTTCTCTGAACTCTCTCTAGAGTATCTATAACCTTCTGGAGATATGGCCTCCAGTACTGCGCACAATACTCCAAGTGAGGTCTCACCAGCTCACCAGTGTTCTGTACAGCGGCATAAGCACTTCACTCTTTCTACTGCTTATACCTCTCCCTATACATCCAAGCATTCTGCTGGCATTTCGTGCTGCTCTATTACATTGTCTTCCCACCTTTAAGTCTTCTGAAATAATTACTCCTAAATCCCTTTCCTCAGATACTGAGGTCAGGACTGTGTCAAATTATTCTATATTCTGCCCTTGGGTTTTTACGCCCCAGGTGCATTATCTTGCACTTATCCACATTAAATTTCAGTTTCCAGAGTTCTGACCATTCTTCTAGTTTTCCTAAATCCTTTTCCATTTGGCGTTTCCCTCCAGGAACATCAACCCTGTTACATATCTTTGTGTCATCAGCAAAAAGACAAACCTTACCAGCGAGGCCTTTTGCAATATCACTTATGAAGATATTAAACAAAATCGGTCCCAGTACAGATCCCTGTGGAACCCCACTGGTAACATGACCTTGTTTTGAATGTTCTCCATTGACTACAACCCTCTGTTGTCTGTCACTCAGCCACTGCCTAATCCACTCAACAATATGGGAGTCCATGCTCAATGACTGCAGTTTATTGATAAGTCTTCTATGTGGGACAGTGTCAAAAGCCTTACTAAAATCTAGATATGCGATGTCTACTGCACCTCCACCGTCTATAATTTTATTCACCCAGTCGAAAAAATCTATAAGATTTGTTTGACATGATCTCCCTGAAGTAAACCCATGTTGTTTTTCATCTTGCAATCCATGGGATTTTAGATGTTCCACAATCCTATCCTTTAATAGGGTTTCCATTAATTTGCCTACTATTGATGTCAGACTCACTGGTCTATAGTTGCTCGATTCTTCCCTACTACCTTTCTTGTGAATGGGCACGACATTTGCCAATTTCCAATCTTCCGGGACGACTCCTGTTACTAATGATTGGTTAAATAAATCTGTTAACGGTTTTGCCAGCTCACCACTAAGCTCTTTTAATAATTTTGGGTGTATCTCATCAGGCCCCTGTGACTTATCTGTCTTCACCTTAGACAGCAAACTTAGAACATCTTCCTCTGTAAAGATACATGCATCAAACGATTTATTAGTCATCCTTTCTAGTGGAGGTCCTTCTCCTTTTTCTTTTGTAAAAACTGAACAGAAGTATTCATTAAGGCAGTCGGCTAGCCCTTTATTCTCTTCTACATACCTTCCGTCCTTTGTTTTTAATTTAGTTATTCCTTGCTTTAATTTCCTTTTTTCATTTATATATCTGAAGAATGTCTTATCCCCTTTTTTCATAGACTGAGCTAGTTTTTCTTCTGCCTGCGCTTTAGAAGTTCTTATAACTTGCTTGGCCTCTCTGCCTAATCTTGTAGATTTCCTTATCTTCATTGCTCTGGGTTTTTTTATAATTACAAAATGCTAGCTTTTTGTTTTTAATGATTTGGGCCACTTCTGCTGAGTACCACATTGGTCTCCTCCTTTTTTTGCTTTTACTGACAAGTCTAATGCAATTTTCTGTTGCCTTCAATAATGCACCTTTTAAGTAGTCCCATTTCTCCTGGACTCCATGTAATCCGTTCCAGTCTGATAAGGACTCATTTATGACTAATTTCATTTTTGAAAAGTCTGTTTTTCTAAAATCTAAAACTTTTGTTTTTGTGTGGTGGGACTCTTTCACAGTTCTTATATTAAACCACACTGACTGGTGATCACTAGATCCCAAGGTTTCGCCTACAATGACATCATATACCGAATCCCAGTTTGTGAATACCAAATCCAAAACGGCCTCCCTCCGGGTTGGCTCCTCAACCACATGTTGTAGAGATAACCCCAGTAGGGAATTTAGAATATCTGTACTCCTGGTAGAACTTGCTATTTTGGTTTTCCAGTTTATATCTGGAAGATTGAAATCTCCCATAATGATAACTTCTCCTTTCATTGTCATTTTAGCTATTTCTTCAACTAGTAGATCATCTAGTTCTTTAACTTGACCAGGTGGTCTATATATCACACCTACACGAGTTACTGCATGGTTAGCAAACTGCAACGTAACCCAAACTGACTCTATGTTGGCCTCACCAACTTGTATTAGGTTAGATTTCATGCTATCTTTCACATACAGGGCCACTCCTCCTCCTTTCTTGCCTTCTCTGTCTCTTCTGTATAAAGAGTACCCTGGTATGGTTATGTCCCAGTCATTTCTTTCATTAAACCATGTCTCCGTAACAGCCACTAAATCTACATTCTCAGATGCCATTATTGACCCAAGTTCATTGATTTTTTTACCTAAACTGCGAGCATTTGTAGACGGCGCAGTCCGGCAGCTCCCTCGGTCATGCGCTGCCTGCCCCGCCTGCCGCAGCTCCCTCCTCATGCGCCGCCTGCCTGCTTGCCTGCTTATCTCACTTTATGAATGATCAGGCAGGTGGCGCATGAGAAGGGAGCTGCGGCAGGCGGTGCATGACCGAGGGAGCTGCCGGTCTGCGCCGTCTTAATGCTATACTTACGGTACTACAGTAAGTACCGAACAGTGCGGTATACATTTAAATATAGATCGGATTGAATGTATTTAACAGTTGCGGGTCCCGTGTATTAGAGTAGAGTCACTGCCCAGGGCCCCGCCATGAGTGTCCCCGCCTCCTCCCTCCACACTGATACTTCGCTGGCCGTGCTGTGCAGCATAGCGGCCAGTGAAGTATCCGCTTTATAAGACGGGAGTGCGTCTTATAAAGCGAAAAATACGGTAGATAATTTCTGTAATGCAGAACACCAGTGTTTAAATATGCTGCTAAACTGGTAAAATTTAATGAGGCTGCTGCCATACATCTGCAGCAGGACACCACTCCCCCCCCTTACCAGGGCCAATCGAGTCCCAATGTTTAGGAATGCTTAGTGGTATGTTGTGGCCCTGATAGTTTGTGTCACGGTGCTCCTACCTGAATACTGTTGCTCCGCTCAGTTAGGCTCCGTAACAACAAAGGAGTTGTAGTTGGAGGAGTAAGTAGAGTCCAGACTTAGTGAAGTTTAACTGTTTTACTTGAATAAACTTGCAATAAACTTGTGTCATCCAAACAATACTTGATCTTTCTCTTGGCTCCAGCCGGCTAAGGGTAAACTGGCAGGTAAACTTGAATACTTTGTTTTCTCTCTCTCTGTTGTGCTAATCTTTGACTTCATTGGCTGTTGACCCCTCATAACACTCAGTTTATGAACTGCAAGGAGCCATGGTGCTTTCCAAGCTGCTTCCACTGGAAGACTCCTGCAGCAGGAGGGGGGAATCAGGGTTGCAAACCGTCCAGAAATTCCTTGACAGTCCGTAAAAACTACTACACAGCTGTATTGCGTTTTGGTTGCAGAAAAAAACATTGCACCAAAAAAAGCGCATGTGGTTTTTGTAACAACATAACAGCATTTATGCTGCATTTTCATCCAGCAAGGGAAAACACACAGCAGACTTAAATTACTTAATGTACTCTAGCTGTATTTTCAGTTCAGTTCAGAGTTGAACCCGGACATACCCAGAATTTCACCCAGGCAACCCCCCTGACATGAGCATCGGAGCAGTTCATGCCTTGCCCTGCGGAGGCTTCCACCGAGCAGTGTGTTCGGTAACGTCACCGACTCTGATGGGTGGGCTTTAGCGCTGCCCTAGCCGTTTTACAGTGCCGATGACGTAATTGGGCTCACTGCTGGGCGGAAGACTCCATCTGGAAGCCCGAAGGAGAGCCCGGTTTGTCACCCGAACTCCACAAAATGCCTTTGCCCAAAGGTGAGCATCGGAGCATGAACTGCTCCAATGCTCTTGTCAGGGGGGTTGCCTGGGTGAAATTCTGTGTATGTCCGGGTGAGCTCTGAATCCGGACAACCCCTTTACCCTGGGTTCACACCTGAGCGTTTCTGAGACGCGCGTTTTACGCACGTTTTTGTGCGCGTTTTTTATGCAATAGTAAACGCGCGTTTGACGCGCGTTTGTGTGATTCACTGCAGTGTTGTCCAATGAGCAACTATCCCTGTCTATATGAAGTTTGGCCAATCATAGGGCATTGTAGGTGTAAAATTCCATGTGTGTTGGTAGAGTGTGTGGTTTGGAGTCATGGAATGCTATAGACGACGACGTGTTGCGGCACTTGTTGCAGCTATCGACCTGGAACGCTTGAGGAGAAGACGGGACAGCGGGCGACGTTTCTGGGTCCATCCTGTCATTGCCAATAGACAGGAGAGGGGCCAGTTCTGGGCACTGTATGTGAACCTCCGTGCCCATGAGGACAAGTTTTTTGACTACACCAGGATGTCCATCCACAGGTTAGAACGTATACGTTGTTGCAATGTTTTTTCAATGGTTAAGCTAAGTGTTTTGTGCTTTTGTATTGTTAACCATGAACATTTTATTGTTTCCCAGCTTTGACGAGCTCCTGGTGCTGTTGTCCCCTCATTTGCAGCGTCAGGACACCTTCATGCGGGACTGCATCCCACCAGTGGAAAGACTGGTCATTACTTTGCGGTAAGTAGCCTATTATTGTGGCCATTTAAAACATTTGCAGTGTGTTGTGCCAGGATCTGAGTTTCGCCGTGTTTCTCTTGTTGTTTGTGACGTATGAGTGTTTGTGCGGGGGGGTATGTGATGTGTATGTTGTCAACGTGGGGCATAGATATCCCATACATGGAAACATAGAAACATAGAATGTGTCGGCAGATAAGAACCATTTGGCCCATCTAGTCTGCCCAATATATCTGAATCCTATTAATAGTCCCTGGCCCTATCTTATATGAAGGATAGCCTTATGCCTATCCCATGCATGCTTAAACTCCTTCACTGTATTTGCAGCTACCACTTCTGCAGGAAGGCTATTCCATGCATCCACTACTCTCTCAGTAAAGTAATACTTCCTTATATTACTTTTAAACCTTTGCCCCTCTAATTTAAAACTGTGTCCTCTTGTGGTAGTTTTTCTTCTTTTAAATATGCTCTCCTCCTTTACCGAGTTGATTCCCTTTATGTATTTAAAAGTTTCTATCATATCCCCTCTGTCTCTTCTTTCTTCCAAGCTATACATATTATCCACATTTGGCCATGTTTTACCCCTCACTTTCAAAAAATAGTCCAAACATTTGCTTCAAATTTTTTTTATCTTTGGTGAATGTATTAACATCGTACATTTCCAACTAAAATGTGTTAACTCTGTTTAACAAACAAAGGAGCAATTTTTTTTAAACAACATAAAAATATTAGAAAACTTTTCCAATATATGTGACCTTTTTGGCTCCAAACCCTTGAGCCTGAGAATTTCCCTCTTTTAATTTTCAAAGGCTTTCATATTGCGGCCCTGAAAACTCCGCCTCGGGATCCCACTGTGTCTCTCTGGCTCCGCGAGACTGATTGGCGGGTGGCATTTCAGTTGTGGTGGTGGTGGAGGTGCTTAGGCCCGTGCTTGTAGAGGGATATGGGTATGATGTGTGTTGTGTCTGCCATGTGTCAAGAGGGTGTTGTATGTTACTTTGTGTGTATGTGTGTGCTGGGTATGTGTGAGGGTGTTGTTGTGCATGTTGGGGATGTAGTGGCCCATATTGTGGGCCATATTGTGGCCCATATTGGGGGCAATATTGTGGCCCATATTGTTGCCCATATTGTGCTGGCTGCAGTGGGGCCTGCTGTGGGGCACTGATAGACGTTGGGATCTCATAAGGGATGCAATATTTATCAATGGTCTTAGACACCTCATCCCATACTTGTGTGACCAGATTTCTGGGCACATGTAGCATTTTCTCCTCTAGACTGAGGAGAAAATAGGCATCACTTGTAAGTTTTGGCACAGGATGTGCCAGGGTATCCAGGCAGCCTATTAGCCTGTCCTCATGCCTCTCTGTTCTCCTCCTTTTATGTCGGGGATGACGATTTGCCTCTGGGACGGCTGGGGCAGTCTGCATGGGGCTCACGAAACTCGGAGTGGGTGGGGGGCCTGGAGGACTCATTGGCCCCATAGATGGTCCGGGCTCACTGTCCATGGTTGTGCCCTCGTCCTCTTCATCGTCATCTAGCGCCTGGCTGGGTTCCCAGCTACTATCGGAGCTGTGAAGTGGAAAATATAGGTAAGTATGTTCCCCATATGAAATTGAATGTATGTTATGTCATACCACATCCTCTCCTCAATGTGTATGCCCTTGACTCACCTCCGCATTTCCGTGCACGGTATCAAAAATGACATCTGTTGGGCATGCACGTAACTGGAGCGTGCGCTTGGGGACGATCCGCTCCTCTGCTCCCTTTCTTTGCGCCTATGGCGGATAAAGGCGTCTTTCAGGCTTTTCCATTTGCCTTTGATAGTGTTGACTATGAAAAAAGAAAAAAAAAACATCCGTTAATGTCTCTTTATTTTCTTATATTTGTTTCAGGTATTTAGCTACCGGACAGTCATTGGCCAGTCTACACTTCGCCTTTCTCATCGGGAAGTCCACAGCCAGTATGGTCGTCCGGGAAACCTGCGTGGCAATTTGGGACGTCCTTCATCCTGCTGTGATGGCCCAACCACAGAAGGAGTACTGGCTGCAAATTGTGGATCATTTTTTTAAATCCTGCAATTTCCCGAACTGTGTCTCAGCAATAGACGGCAAGCACATCCGCGTTAAGAAGCCCATCAGGAGCGGGAGTCAATTTTTTAATTATAAAAAATATTTTTCGTTTGTTCTTTTTGCGGTGTGTGATGCAAACTATTGCTTCAGGTACATTGACGTGGGGTCCTACGGCAGCAGCTCAGACTCAGCTGTTTTGGGGCATTCTGCCTTTGGGCAAATGCTCAATAATAATGAGCTGGACCTCCCGGGGAACACCACACTGCCTGGGACCACTTATCCGGCTATGCCCTTTGTTTTTGTGGGGGACAAGGCCTTTGCGCTGGGGGAACATCTGATGAGGCCGTACTCCAGCCGGGGACTCTCCATTGCCAGGCGGGTATTTAATTACCGGCTGACAAGGGCACGCAGGGTGGTGGAGCGCGCCTTCGGCATTTTAGCAAACAAATGGCGCTTTCTCCATTCTCCTATTGTCACGACCGCTACCCCAGCAGCAGTCGTGTCGCACCAGACGGAGGGGTAGGGGGACCCTTATCTACGGATGGGAATAGTATGGCCACACCTGACTAACCCTAAGCTGGCACCTGTCTGCCCTGGTACCCTAGACGGGGTGTGAACCCGTGCGGCGAGCAGGATGCCTAAACCCTCAGTCACCCTAAAGCCTAGAGTGGGGAAAGGCCGATGGGAGCACTAGTCACCATCACTCATGTCTAGGAGAACAGCAGGGGAAGACAGCAACAAACAAACTTATATCAGAGATAGACTTATCCAGTCACGAGCAGAGAAGGCGATCCCAATCACGACAGTCCACGCCGGACAAGAGCTCCACAGCAACACCATCAAACGATCTCCTTCAAAGGTCAGAATAGAACTGGAAGTAAGGACTATATCTGGCAATGACTGCAAGTGAAAGTGAAACTAATATAGTAGCTGGGAGTGGCAGACAGGACTCACCTGAGAAGGATGCCTACAAACTACCAGTCAGGACAAAAAGGTTCACAAGGCAAAACCCAGATGACATACCCTGAACCACGGAGCAAACTCACAAGCTATCGCGAGTAGCAAGTCGCTGCGACCTTCTCCTCCCAGACCTGTCTGGATCAGTCACAGTCGTGACAGTACCCCCCTTTCTACGAGGGGCCCCTGGACCCTCAAGACCAGGCCTCTCCGGATGGGAGCTATGAAAAGCCCGAATGAGTCTGTCCGCTTTTATCTCTGATGCTGGAACCCACATTCTCTCTTCGGAACCATAACCTTTCCAGTGCACCAGGTACTGAAGAGAGCGGCGAACATATCGTGAATCAACAATCTTTTCTACCTGAAACTCAAGACTGCCATCAACAACCACCGGTGGAGGCGGTAGTGGCATTGGTTCAGGAGGTTCTACATATCTCTTAAGCAGAGATCTGTGGAAGACATTATGGATCCTTAGAGTCTGAGGTAGCTCCAGACGAAAAGCCACCGGGTTAATGATCTTAATTACCCTATAAGGACCAATAAATCTCGGACCTAATTTCCACGAGGGAACCTTCAACTTGATATTTCTGGTAGACAACCACACCAAGTCATTCACCCCAAGGTCCGGACCTTCAGAGCGCTTCCTATCAGCCGCACGTTTGTATCTACCACCAATTCTCTTCAAACTTTCTTGCACACTCTGCCACACTGAAGAAAGTGAAGACGCAAATCGTTCCTCCTCGGGAATCCCAGGCGGCCCCCCCTCACTAAACGTACAAAACTGAGGATGGAAACCATACGCACCAAAAAATGGTGACTTATCGGTGGATTCTTGACGATGATTATTAATGGCAAACTCGGCTAACGGTAAATAAGATGACCATTCCTCCTGATTTTTGGAAACAAAGCATCTCTAATATGTCCCTAGGTTTTGATTGGTACGTTCAGTCTGACCGTTGGACTGTGGATGGAAAGATGAAGAAAACGACAGATGAACCCCTAAACGAGAACAAAAAGCTTTCCAAAATTTAGAAACGAATTGGGTACCACGATCCGAAACAATATCGGAAGGGACCCCGTGAAGCTTCACGATGTTGTCAATAAAAACCTGAGCCAGTGTGTTAGCATTAGGCAATGCGGCAAGAGCAATAAAGTGCACCATTTTACTGAATCTGTCAACAACTACAAGAATAACAGTCTTCCCCGCTGATACTGGTAGATCCGTAATGAAATCCATTGACAGGTGCGTCCAAGGCCTGTTGGGGATGGCCAGAGGTAAAAGACGCCCTGCCGGACGAGTATGATCTACCTTAGAACTAACACAGGTAGCACATGCAGACACAAAATTCAACACCTCCTGGCGCCATTTAGGCCACCAGAACCGACGAGACACTAACTCAGAGGTTGCCCTACTACCTGGGTGTCCTGCCAGTGTGGAGTTATGGTGTTCTTTTAGTATCTCCAGTCGTAAATTTTCTGGCACAAACAGTTTACCCGAGGGGCAGGAGGCCGGGGCGTCCCCCTGAGCTTCCAACACTCTCCCCTCCAAACCTGAGTGTAATGCAGAGACCACCACCCCCTTTTGCAAAATTGGCTCTGGTACCTCAACATCACCCCCTCCAGGAAAACTTTGAGACAATGCATCCGCCTTAGTATTTTTTGGTAGGTTATTACAAAATTAAACCTAGTAAAAAATAACGACCACCGAGCCTGTCTAGGGGCGAGACGTTTAGCAGACTCCAGATATAATAAGTTTTTGTGATCAGTAATCACCGTGACGGGATGAACCGCCCCCTCCAAAAAATGACGCCACTCCTCAAAAGCCAACTTAATAGCCAAAAGTTCCCTGTTGCCAATATCATAGTTCCTTTCTGCAGTAGACAATTTCTTCGAAAAGAAAGCACACGGACGCCATTCACCAGGGGACGGGCCCTGAGATAGTACCGCTCCCACCCCCACCTCTGACGCGTCAACCTCTACAATAAAAGGAAGCGAGACATCTGGCTGTATGAGAATAGGGACTGAGGTGAATCTCTCCTTCAGAGATGCAAAGGCAGTTTTGGCTGCATGTGACCATTTGGAAAAATCGGATCCCTTTCGGGTCATGTCCGTCAGTGGTTTGACCACCAAGGAATAGTTTTTTATAAATTTTCTATAAAAATTGGCAAACCCCAGGAAGCGTTGCAATGCCTTCAGGTTCTCAGGCAGATCCCAGTCCATAATCGCCCGGACTTTCTCTGGATCCATGCGGAAACCTGAATCTGACAACACATACCCCAGAAATGGCAGTTCTTTTACGGCGAACACACATTTTTCTAACTTAGCAAACAATTTGTTGGCCCTTAATATCTGCAGCACTTGTCTCACATGGATCTTATGTGTATCCAGATCCGGGGAATAGACCAGGATGTCATCAAGATATATCACAACAAATCTCCCGATAAGGTGACTAAAAATATCGTTGACAAAATGTTGGAATACCGCAGGCGCATTAGTAAGACCAAATGGCATGACCAGATTTTCATAATGCCCTTCCGGAGTATTAAAAGCCGTCTTCCACTCATCCCCCTCTTTGATGCGAACCAGGTTATAGGCTCCTCTGAGATCCATTTTGGAGAACCATTTAGCACCAGCAACCTGATTAAAGAGGTTGGGAATGAGAGGAAGAGGATAGGGATCTCGGATAGTTATCCGGTTTAATTCCCGGAAATCCAGGCAAGGACGTAGGCCCCCATCTTTCTTTTTAACGAAAAAGAACCCTGCAGCCACAGGTGAAGAAGAGGGTCTGATGTGTCCCTTAGCCAAACTCTCCGAAATATAATCTTTCATAGCCTTCCTCTCCGGGCCGGAAAGATTGTATAACCGGGTTTTAGGTAGTTTGGCCCCAGGTAGTAGATTAATCGGGCAATCATATGGACGATGAGGGGGTAACCCCTGACAACCCTTCTCAGAGAACACATCCATAAAATCTGACAGAAAAGCAGGTAAAGATGTTACAGAGAGTGTAGAGCACCTACTACTCAAGCAGTTGTCCTTACAATGTTCACTCCACTCCACAATCTCCCCGGCCTGCCAATCCACCACTGGATTGTGAGTCACCAGCCAGGGAAGCCCCAATACCATAGGAGCCGGAAGACCGTCCAGGACATAACACGAGATATGCTCTTTATGGAGGTCCCCTACCTGCAGATGGATATTATGAATGATCTGAGTTAACTCTTTCTGAGTAAGAGGGGAGGAGTCGATGGCAAAAACAGGAATAGTTCTGCGTATCGGTTCTGGAGTAAAACCCAGAGCCTGAGCAAACCGTGAATCCACCAAGTTGACCCCCGCCCCACTGTCCAAAAAGACGGAACAGATCTCAGTCTTATTGCCCGCCTCAACGGTAGCGGACAACAAAAACTGAGACATGCTTATGGAGGAAACGAATACGCCCAGACTGTTATCCTCCGCACAATCTGGGGACTCTAGTTTTCCCGGCGGCTCCTTTGTTTGTGGTCTCTTGGGTTCTGAGGGACAAACGTTTACAAAATGACCCCTCCCCCCACAACGAAAACAAACCTCTGACCTACAGCGGAACTTAGGAGGATTCACCCGTCTAGTGGCGCCCCCTATTTGCATTGGTTCGACTGGATCATAACAAACCGATCCCTGCCCTATAGAGGCCTCCGTAAAATTTAATAGTCTCTCCCTGAGTCGTCTGTCGATTCTTATGGACAGAGACATAGCAGCCTCCAGAGACCCAGGGACCTCGTATACCGCCAGCGCGTCTTTCAATTTTTCAGACAACCCCTCGCAGAACTGACTCCTAAGTGCCGAGTCGTTCCATAACGTATCAGTAGCCCACCTACGGAATTCGGAACAATATAGTTCAGCAGACCGGTTCTCTTGCCGAAGTCTACGTAGCTTAGACTCAGCCAGTGAGACCATGTCCGGGTCATCATATACGAGACCCAGGGCTTTAAAAAACTCCTCCACTGATCGTAAGGCCGGAGAGTCTGATGGTAGGGAGAAAGCCCAAGCCTGCGGATCTCCTTGCAGGAGAGAAATTACAATACCCACCCGTTGTTCCTCACCGCCTGAGGATCTAGGGCGTAACCTGAAGAACAATTTGCAAGCTTCTCTGAAGGTTACAAATTGATCTCTCCCTCCTGAGAACCTATCAGGTAAAGCCACTTTTGGCTCAGGAGTACCTTGGTTTCTGAGGGGGGCACCTTCGGAGGCAATTTTTCTTTATGATTGCATATTACTCATTTTTGGTTAAAAATCATTTTTTCAGTTGGCCTTTTTTTTTTTTTATATTGAGCTGTTCTGTCAGAAAGGGTTAACTGTTTTTCTAACTGTGTGACTGGTGCTTTCACTCTCTCTTTGTGCTGGTCATCTTATAAACTTTATCGCTAAACTACTAAGAGGTCAAAGAGCAGAGATAAGGAGTCCATCTGCTCCCGGTCTGATGGAAAAGACACAAAATCCAAAGGGTGCTTCTAGAGCATGTCAGCTCTGTACAGAAAAATAATGCCATATTTTTCTTAAAGACCAATTAAAAAAAATTATTTCTAGCTCAAAATGAGTACAATGCAATAATAAAAAAATAAATTGCCCCCAAATGTGTACATAGCCTTTAATGGCCAGAGTGCGTCACTTCCTGTGATTTATGGGTTGGCACATGTGCCCATGCTAACCAATCCTAGCCATCCTGCACCTATATAGGTGGTCCATCGCCCCTCTCAGGTGCCTGCGTGTCAAGGTCCTTGAGTCCTGCAATCTGTGCTTGTGTTTCTGGACTCCGCTACCTGTTTGTTCCTTACCTGCTCTGCCTCAACTCTCCTGTTGCTGCCCTGGATTGCCTGACATGTACTTGTGCTGCCTGCACTGACCCATTGCTTGTTTGACTTTGCCTCTGCCTCATCCTTCGGTCCACAACTGTCGCTCCTTGTTACCCCTCGGATTGCTGACTACATCTGCACCTCTGGTACCTTGCACTGATACCCCCTGGCCCATCTGGACCAGCTGCCTTATGTGCCAATTCATGACCTGGTGTTCCCCTTGGGAAAGTGTATCCTCACCATCAGGGATATTGCAAAGAACGAGGGGTTCACTTAGATAACACCCTTAAAGGCGGTGGGTCACATGGAACAGTGGATTCACACCCGCTGGTTCATGACAAGTGCACTCAAAAATAATTGTGCCCAGCAAGCAATGCTCCTGAAAGTAAAAGTGCCACAAACTCCCCATACATACTTGTGGCAAATTGATACTGTGCCAGGATGTTAGCCAAACAGTACTCCCTACAGTGCCTCAAATAATAATAATGCTCTCCAAGAGTGCCCCTATTAGTAGTAGTGTCCTCCATAATGTGCCCAATAATAATCTCCCTATAACGCACCCGTATTAATAATGGTGCTCATAGTAGCTATAATGTTCCCCATAGACCCCAGTAATAATAATTCCCCTTATAGTGCCCCCAGCAGTGGCGTACCGCCAATAGCGGCAGACCACGCAACTGCTACGGTGCAGGTGGCGGGGGGGGCCGGAGTGGATGGAAGGCTCCACCCCCTACAATGTCTGCTGTATGGCTCTTCTTCCGTCCCAAGTCCCTATCTGAGGCGTGGGCGGGCCCTGCTTCTCCTGTGCTCAGGCCCCCTCCCCTCTTCTTTTACATACATTTTGTTGTGTGCACTGAAAACACAGCGCACGGATCGGGGGCCATGTCTTCAGCCAGGTGAGCATGACACTTGCTCTCCTCTGTCTGCTCGGTGCTGCACTGGCCAATCAGCTTTTAGCAGTGCTAGGCTCCTGCTGCTGATTGGCTAGTGTATCGCAGCAGCAGCAGAAAGGAGTGAGCGGGCGGGATGTGCTCACTGCCTGGTTCAGTCAGCCATCGGACTCCAGCCCCAACAGAGAGAGTGAGTAACTCCCAGGCTGCAAATTCATGGCCTGGGGGTGAGGGAGGAGGGGGACAGCGATTCTGCCTTCCACAGTAGCAGGAATAGAGTTTATTTGGGTGGGGAGAGGCACACTGTTCTCTTTATAAGCATCAGCAGCAAGCAGAGTTCAGAGTTCATGTTGCTGCTGATGCATATGATAGAGAGAATAGCGTGCCCACCACTGTCCCATAAACTCTGATTGCTGCTTATATAGAGGACAGTGTGTGCCCTAGGCAGCCCCCCACTCTCCCCAAGCAACAGAAGCAAGCAGAGTTCATGGGATGGGGTCTGCTTGGGGCACACACTGTCCTCAATATAAGCATCACAATATATATTATATATATATATATATACACTCACCTAAAGAATTATTAGGAACACCATACTAATACGGTGTTGGACCCCCTTTTGCCTTCAGAACTGCCTTAATTCTACGTGGCATTGATTCAACAACGTGCTGATAGCATTCTTTAGAAATGTTGGCCCATATTGATAGGATAGCATCTTGCAGTTGATGGAGATTTGAGGGATGCACATCCAGGGCACGAAGCTCCCGTTCCACCACATCCCAAAGATGCTCTATTGGGTTGAGATCTGGTGACTGTGGGGGCCATTTTAGTACAGTGAACTCATTGTCATGTTCAAGAAACCAATTTGAAATGATTCGAGCTTTGTGACATGGTGCATTATCCTGCTGGAAGTAGCCATCAGAGGATGGATACATGTTCTCATTCTGTTTACGCCAAATTCGGACTCTACCATTGGAATGTATCAACAGAAATCGAGACTCATCAGACCAGGCAACATTTTTCCAGTCTTCAACAGTCCAATTTTGGTGAGCTCGTGCAAATTGTAGCCTCTTTTTCCTATTTGTAGTGGAGATGAGTGGTACCCGGTGGGCAGGGCCGGGCCGACACAGAGGCTGGGGAGGCTCCAGCCTCAGGGCGCAGCTTGGGGTGGGCGGAAAAACAAACTTTTTAAAAAAATAATTTATCGCTTACTTGCCAGCAGCGCAGCGCTGCCGGGCGCCCTCCCCAGCCAGTGTTCACTCTAAGCTGCGCTTGTGTTAAGCCACAGATAGGAGCAGGAGGCTGCTGATTGGCCAGTATCAGCTAGCTGCCCTGCCATTGGTCCATCCTTTCACACCCCCTTCTCTCTGGAGCTGAACACAGCAGGAGGCAGGCGTTCTCACAGTGGATCATGTGACCATGAAGGAGCATGTAACCAGTGACATCACAGACCTCCTTCTAACAAATCCATTCTAGCATCTACCCAGCATGTATGGCAGGACTCTGCTGAGCAAAGACCATGTGCCCAGGTGAGGTGACCACAGAAGTGCCCTGGCATCTGTCTGCTGCTGGAAGCTCAATGTGGAGCTTTATGAATGTAAAAACTAATACCCAAGAGGCTAAACAAAACCCTGCTTGTCTGCTTCTGACCCTAATCTTAACACATAACGTTCATTTGATTGCAATTTACTCTAACACCTAAAGGGATTTTTTTTTAAAGCCTGCTGTTTCTCTAGGTGACCTTATGTTGATAGTAGTGTTAATTGAGTCTCAAAGGTCTGTAAAAATAGGGTAACTGCTTATATAGACCCTTGAGACTCTATTAACACTACTATAAACATAAGGTCACCTAGAGAAAGAGCAAGTTTTTAAAATATTTTTTTTTCCTTTAGGTGTTAAAACATAACTTATTTGATTGCTTGAACACCTAAAGGAAAACAAATTAAAAACCTGCTGTTTCTCAAGATGACCTTATGTTGATAGCAGTGGTAATAGAGTCTGAAAGGTCTATAGAAGCAGTTACCCTATTTTTACAGACCTTTGAGGCTCTATTAACACTACTGTCAACATAAGGTCATCTAGAGACACAGCAGGTTTTTAAAATTATTTTTCCTTTAGGTGTTACAGCAATCAAATGAAAGTTATGTTTTAACACCTAAAGGAAAAACATAATTAAAAAAAAACTGCTGTTTCTCTAAATGACCTGATGTTGATAGTAGTGTTAATAGAGTCTCAAAGGTTTGTAAAAATTGTGTACCTGCTTCTATAGACCTTTGAGACTCTATTACCATGACTTTCAGCATAAGATCATCTGGAGAAACATCAGGTTTTTTAAATTATTATTTTTTCTTTAGGTGTTAGAGCAATCAAATGGAGGGGGAGAAATGTGACATGGGTGAGGATGGGGTTACATGATGGGCCGGAGACAATGTCGGTAGTCTGTCTGTTTCATGGATGGGGAGAAATATGACATGCAGGGCTGATGGCTGACATGGGGGTCTGATCTGAGGCATTGGGACTGTGCCTGTGAGCTGAGGTCTAATTAACATTGGGGGTCTGATGGCTGGTCTGACCTGAGATGGAATAAAAAATATTGTTTCCTATTATCCTCCTCTAAAACCTAGGTGCGTCTTGGGGTGGGAGATGATTAATAACAAACATACATATCTAAATGGCGTGGGGGAGGCTTGCTTGAGTCATCTACTGATCAGTGATCATCAGAGCATTAGAGCTGCAGGAATAAATAACATCTAAATGTCTGGTGGGGTAGATGGGGGGGGGCGCACTTGGGGTGCTCAGCCTCTGTTGGTGGTGGACCTTGTCCCAGCCCTGCCGGTGGGGTCTTCTGCTGTTGTAGCCCATCCGCCTCAAGGTTGTGTGTGTTGTGGCTTCACAAATGCTTTGCTGCATACCTCGGTTGTAACGAGTGGTTATTTCAGTCAACGTTGCTCTTCTATCAGTTTGAATCAGTCGGCCCATTCTCCTCTTACCTCTAGCATCCACAAGGCATTTTTGCCCACAGGACTGCCGCATACTGGATGTTTTTCCCTTTTCACACCATTCTTTGTAAACCCTAGAAATGGTTGTGCGTGAAAATCCCAGTAACTGAGCAGATTGTGAAATACTCAGACCGGCCCGTCTGGCACCAACAACCATGCCACGCTCAAAATTGCTTAAATCACCTTTCTTTCCCATTTTGACATTCAGTTTGGAGTTCAGGAGATTGTCTTGACCAGGACCACACCCCTAAATGCATTGAAGCAACTGCCATGTGATTGGTTGACTAGATAATTGCATTAATGAGAAATAGAACAGGCGTTCCTAATAATTCTTTAGGTGAGTGTATATATATATATATATATATATATAATTACTTAAATTGTGCTTTACACTGCGTGCAGAATTATTAGGCAAATGAGTATTTTGACCACATCATCCTCTTTATGCATGTTGTCTTACTCCAAGCTGTATAGGCTCGAAAGCCTACTACCAATTAAGCATATTAGGTGATGTGCATCTCTGTAATGAGAAGGGGTGTGGTCTAATGACATCAACACCCTATATTAGGTGTACATAATTATTAGGCAACTTCCTTTCCTTTGGCAAAATGGGTCAAAAGAAGGACTTGACAGGCTCAGAAAAGTCAAAAATAGTGAGATATCTTGCAGAGGGATGCAGCACTCTTAAAATTGCAAAGCTTCTGAAGCGTGATCATCGAACAATCAAGCGTTTCATTCAAAATAGTCAACAGGGTCGCAAGAAGCGTGTGGAAAAACCAAGGCGCAAAATAACTGCCCATGAACTGAGAAAAGTCAAGCGTGCAGCTGCCAAGATGCCACTTGCCACCAGTTTGGCCATATTTCAGAGCTGCAACATCACTGGAGTGCCCAAAAGCACAAGGTGTGCAATACTCAAAGACATGGCCAAGGTAAGAAAGGCTGAAAGACGACCACCACTGAACAAGACACACAAGCTGAAACGTCAAGACTGGGCCAAGAAATATCTCAAGACTGATTTTTCTAAGGTTTTATGGACTGATGAAATGAGAGTGAGTCTTGATGGGCCAGATGGATGGGCCCGTGGCTGGATTGGTAAAGGGCAGAGAGCTCCAGTCCGACTCAGACGCCAGCAAGGTGGAGGTGGAGTACTGGTTTGGGATGGTATCATCAAAGATGAGCTTGTGGGGCCTTTTCGGGTTGAGGATGGAGTCAAGCTCAACTCCCAGTCCTACTGCCAGTTTCTGGAAGACACCTTCTTCAAGCAGTGGTACAGGAAGAAGTCTGCATCCTTCAAGAAAAACATGATTTTCATGCAGGACAATGCTCCATCACACGCGTCCAAGTACTCGACAGCGTGGCTGGCAAGAAAGGGTATAAAAGAAGAAAATCTAATGACATGGCCTCCTTGTTCACCTGATCTGAACCCCATTGAGAACCTGTGGTCCATCATCAAATGTGAGATTTACAAGGAGGGAAAACAGTACACCTCTCTGAACAGTGTCTGGGAGGCTGTGGTTGCTGCTGCACGCAATGTTGATGGTGAACAGATCAAAACACTGACAGAATCCATGGATGGCAAGCTTTTGAGTGTCCTTGCAAAGAAAGGTGGCTATATTGGTCACTGATTTGTTTTTGTTTTGTTTTTGAATGTCAGAAATGTATATTTGTGAATGTTGAAATGTTATATTGGTTTCACTGGTAAAAATAAATAATTGAAATGGGTATATATTTGTTTTTTGTTAAGTTGCCTAATAATTATGCACAGTAATAATCACCTGCACACACAGATATCCCCCTAAAATAGCTAAAACTAAAAACAAACTAAAAACTACTTCCAAAAATATTCAGCTTTGATATTAATGAGTTTTTTCGGTTCATTGAGAACATGGTTGTTGTTCAATAATAAAATTAATCCTCAAAAATACAACTTGCCTAATAATTCTGCACTCCCTGTATATTTGTGTGGGTGAGGGGCCCAAAAATATTTGCTATGGGACCCTTAATATTCACAAGCAGAGCCCTTGTAGCACTCAGTGGATATTTTACCGGAGTAGGGTTCCCACCCCTTTATTTGATACAAAAACTCCAGTTAGATCGTGTTAGATACAACTTGTTTATTAGGTATTCAAAGTCGGTTGCTGCGGCGAGGTTACGTTTCGGCAACTCTGTGCCTTCATCAGACTAATGCCGCTTTTGAGAAAGGAAGCCACGAGGGTGCAGACGCTGTAGTCGGAAAAAACATGCGGTTATACCGCTAGTGGATAGATGCGCCGTGAACGCAATATTTCTATGTATGCCCCTGGCCCCCAGTAGTAGTAATGTCCAATGTAATGCCCTCAGTAATAATAAACTCATCAAAGTGTCCTCAAGTAGTAATAATTCCTGCTTAAAGTGCACCCCAGAACTAATAATGCCTGCCTTTAGTGCCCCAAGTAATAATAAATAGGATGCCCCATAAAGATGCACCGCAGAGTGCCCACAGAAGTACTAGTGCCCCCTCCCCCCCTTCTCGACCGCTCTGCAAAGGGATTGAATAAAATTGCTGCCCTGCTGTAACGGAACTCCTGGCACCCCGACTGGGTACCTCCGTTGATGGATGCTCCTAGTGCTTCCCGAGGACTCCAAGCACTCCACTTGAGACGGTAAGCACTGCCGACCCCACGAACCGCCGCAGCTTGGTTGGGATCTTGCCGTCTCCTACCCACCCTGGACCTACGACAAGGCTCAAGGCTCCAGGGGGTGAACCTCTCCTTCTTCAGAGAGCGATACAGGAAAAAGGAACAGGGACAGCTCTTACAAGAGCTAGGGATTATAGCCTGGGGAGTATACAGCGTATAGCAATCCCCACACACATGAGATGAGGCTCTATGTTGAAGGTAAAACAGGAACTGACTTTATTGGAGACCAACTCAGTATATATACAGTTCAAGAAGTCTAACAACCTAAATCAATCAACCATGAACAACATGCAAACAGACATCCCCCCAGTACCTTAATGAATGAATAGGGAGAGAGGAGACACATGTGATGGGAGTCAGCTATCTTAATCCCATCACTAACACAATCAGTTGGAGTCTCAGTGCAGAGTTAGCCCTTTTTGTGTTGCTGGATTCACACCCTGCATCTTTAGTGGTCAAAAGGAAATACCGTATATGCCGGCGTATAAGACGACCCCCAACTTTTACACTGAAAATATATAGAGTTTGGGATATACTCGCCGTATAAGACTACCCCTTTTTAAACACACAGCAGTACATTACTGCATCCCACCACCATCCCTGGGTACCTCTGCCATCCCTGCATCCCACCACCATCCCTAGATACCACTGCCATCCCTGCATCCCACCACCATCCCTAGGTACCACCGCCATCCCATGGTATCACCACCATCCCTGCATCCCACCACCTTCCTTGTCCTCCCTCCCTGCCTCCCAGACCCTAAACATGTGCCACCTATACCCTGAACATGTTTTTGTTATGTTATTCTTCATATTCACATTCACATATGCACATCTGCGCCGCACTTAGATACGCCGCACGGAGATCTCGCACATGCGCAGGAGCGAGATGCGAGCGGCCGTGAGGATCCCGTGTATCCACGCTTGCCGCATGAAATCTCGCACATGCGTAGGAGCGAGATGCGAGCGGCCGGGAGGATGGCGGTACAAGGAGCATACAAGGTACAAAGCAGGGGGGAGGCATACAAGGTACAGAGCAGGAGGCGGTATACAAGGTACAGCGCAGGGGGGGGCATATGCCGTGGGTTACATCGCAGCTCTCAGCTGCTGGGGATACAAGGCAATAGCCCGGGCTCTCTCTGTTGATAATTCGGGCGTCCCGGCACTGCAGCGCCCGCCATACCCGGCGTATAAGACGACCCCCGACTTTTGAGAAGATTTTCATGTGTTAAAAAGTAGTCTTATACGCAGGAATATACAGTATGTGGCAAATGAACTCCACACATAAATCAGGGTTCATCATTCCTTGTAACCCCAAAAGGGCTGAGGGGGTCTCCATAGTTCTGGGTCCATAGTCCGTAGGTAGGAGGCTGGCCATCAGGCTTCTTCAGCAGCCCCAGTGACGGTTCAGTTCGTCACACCTGCCTGCAGTCTGACTGCTGGAATACTCATGTTGTATGTGTGGGACTACAAGTCCCAGTTGTACAGTACAATGACACTGTTGATACACACAGGATCTTCCTCCTATCTGTAGACACTTTCTCACAGCCAGCAGAAGAGTACAGAGGAGAGAAGTCCTCCGGTTTTTGTCAACTCTGTTTTTGCAGAGTGAGGAGGGAGGGATCCTGTGCTCAGCATTTGTCTATTCCTCTGCCGTATTTCAATATCGGAATTAATAACGCAAGTTTCTTACTGCAAAAATGAGAAGCCAAGAAAACTATGCCAGAACATCAAATTTGAAACACTACAGCCATGCCCGCTCTTTTGGGAACTGAACAGAGTTGCACGGGAGGAGGGAGGGAGTTGCATGGATAAGGGGGGGCAGTCACATAATTTTCTGTGGGGCCCAGTCAGTTATACTTACACCACTGTGTCATAATGTAAGATTAAGGCCCCATTCACACAACTGTATTTTTGATCTGCATCCGATCCGCATGGATCCGCAAAAAAATTCCACACTCCATTGTGCAGCCCAGCAAAAAGATATAACATGTCCTATTCTTGTCCTTATCTGACAAGAATAGGCATTGTTACATTGGATCTGCAAAAAAAACGGCAAACCGCAAAAACACGGACATCATCTGTGGTTTTTGTGGATACTAATTTTGCGGGCTGAAAAATACATGCAGTTGTGTAAATGGATCCTAAGGCCACTTTCAAACGAGCAAGTTCTGCGCTCCGGACTCACAGCGCGAGTATGCAGCAGCTCCGGTCCTGAATTCCCAGCACTGACGAGGTCACATAAAATTATATTGATTTATTATCTAAATGGTGAAAAATCCGGAAGCATGTGGCGATCAGGGGAGTTCAGGAATGCACCTAGCCTTTCTGATGCCTGAGGCAAAAACTGAAACTGTACTGCAAAAACAGATAATCCCCCTTCTGCTGCCCCACTCTCGCCCTTCCCTGGTGCTGCCTGAGGCAATCGCCTCACCTCGCCTCATTGGTGGTGCACCCCTGGGGGAGTCGTTCCTTGTTCTAATGCGCTGAGTCTCTCTGAAGAGACCCAGCATATCAGAGTTGCAGTTCCTATGGAGGCCTGCAGATGGCAGACCTCCATAGGATAACCACAAATACAGCTTAGACTGTAGTTCTATGAAATTACAGTCTAAGCAAAAATAAAGCTGAGTACTGCATATTGTACCCCCTCCCCACTGACGTTCATAAAATTTAGATAACTGACAGCCAATGCTCCCTAGGGTAGCCGTTCAAACTTTCACAAACTTCCCTGATTCTAGCTTTTCTGCTATCTGAGGCGCCCCTCATTCCCATGCCAAATTCTCAATCCAACTCATTCCCTTCTTACAGCCATGTCTTATATCTGCAGAGTTTGCCACACATCTTAGGTTCCTTAGGCTCCTCACTTTTCTATCATTCTGCCTTGCCCGGTGCCACAACAGTGTTATCCTGCTGCTACTCCCAATACTGTGCCTACTGTGCTCCACAATGCCCCCAAATACTATCCTGAAGAAATAAGTGTCATAAAGATAGAACCCCACCATAGTAATAGTGCTCCTCAAAGTCCCACCCAGAGTGCCCTCATTAGAAATAGTGATGATGCTCCCCAAGAGTGACTCTATTAGTAGCAGAGCCTTCCATACTGTGCTAATAATAATAATAACAACCCCACAGTACCCCAGCAGTAATAATGACCACACAGGGTCCCCAGTAGAAATAAGGCCCCCTCTATAGTGCCACCAGTGGTAATAAGGCTCCCTATAGCACCCTCAATAATAAGACCCTTTATGGTGCCCTCAATAGAAATAGTGCCAATCCATTAGGCACTCTTATAAAGCCCCCAGTTGTCATAAGGCCCCTTATAATGTCCCTAGTAATTATAATGCACCCTACAGTGCCTACAAGTATTTATAATGCTCCCTGCAGCAAACCTGGTAATTATGTCCCCCTACAGTGCCCCCTGTAGTTATAATGCACCCTGCCATTAAAATGCTCTTCCTGTAGTGTCCCCAGAAATTATGATTCCTCAGCCCCTCCAACATACAGGCCCATGTCAATAACATCATTCCTTCCCTCTAACATACAGTCCCATATAAATAACATCACACCCTCTCTCCAGCCCCCTTCAACATACATTTCCATATAAATAACATCACTCCTCTGCATTCACCCCCTCCAACACAGTCCCATGTAAATAATATCACTCCCCTACCTTCAGCCTCCTCCAACACATAGTCACATATAAATAACATCATCCCCCCCAGATGCCTCCAATATACAGTCCCATGTAAATAACATCACTCCCTCCTGCAGCCACCTCCAACATACAGTTCCTTGTATATATCATCATCCCTCCCCTATCTTCTTCCAATATACAGTCCCAGGTAAAAAAAAACATCACTCCCTCCCCCAGCCACCTCCAACATACAGTCCCATACTTCCCAACTTTTGAAAATTGTAAAGAGGGACAATATATGCCGGTCCGAATTGCGTAAATTTTTTCTGACACCATCAGAACTGCAGCAGCTGGAGATCGGTTAGGTGAGTATAAGTTCCTTTATTTTTTTACAGCATGTGGAGCCCCTGGGACATTTTTTTTCTTGCACTTCAATATCCATTTATATATTGGCATATAAATCATCGGATTATAGATATTTAAGGTACAAATTGCACCAAATAATTAAGTTATGGTCTAATATACAGGTAGAAACCATACAGATAGTTTAGTAAGGAGCAATTTAGTAAATGTATTAATCCACATTTAAGCATTTTTCCCCTGGTCAAAAAGAGGAACATTTAAAGGGGTTGTCCGGGTTCAGAGCTGGACCCGGACATACTGTACCCATATTTTCACCCAGGCAGCCCCCCTGATGTTAGCATCGGAGCATCTCATTCTCCGATGCGCTCCCTTTCCCTGCGCTTGATTGCGCAGGGCAAGGGCTCTTTTGTTTATAACACACTGCCGGGCAGAGGCTTCCGCCAGGCAGTGTGTTCGGTGACGTCACCGGCTCTGATGGGCATGCTTTAGCGCTGCCCTAGCCGTTTAACTGGCTAGGGCAGCGCTAAACCTCGCCCATCAGTGCGGGTGACGTCACTAGGCTTCCTGGCCGCCCCATGGAGAGCCCCAGTTCATCACCGGAACTCCTGAAAATGCCTTTGCCCTGCGCAATTTAGCGCAGGGCAAAGGAGAGCATCGGAGCATGAGCTGAAAATGACGGTATGTCCGGGTTAAGCTCTGAACCCGGACAACCCCTTTAAGAATCACAATAGGCCAGAGGAACTTGGGTCAAAAAGAGGGACACTTGGGAGGCATGCATTCCCATGTAAATAACATCTCTTCCCTCAGTCCTTCTAACATACAGTCCTAGCCCAGGTAAACAGCATCACTCCCTCCTCCACGCAGGGAGGCGGTATAGGAGGAGAGAACTACAACTCCCAGGATTTATCTGGCTCTTACATTTAAGGCCTCTTTCACACTTGTGTTGTCCCGATCCGTCGTGCACTCCATTTGCCGGAGGTGCCCGAAGGATCCTTAACAACGCAAGTGAACTGAAAGCATTTGAAGACGGATCCGTCTTCAAAATGCGTTCAGTGTTACTATGGCACCCAGGACGCTATTAAAGTCCTGGTTGCCATAGTAGGAGCGGGGAGCAGTATACTTACAGTCCGTGTGGCTCCCGGGGCGCTCCAGAATGACGTCAGAGCGCCCCATGCGCATGGATGACGTAATCCATGCGACACATCATCCATGCACGTGGGGCGCCCTGACGTCACTCTGAAGCTCCCCGGGAGCCGAACGGACGGTAAGTATACTGCTCCCCACTACACTTTACCATGGCAAACAGGACTTTAGCGTCCTGGCAGCCATGGTAACCATTCAAAAAAAGCTAAACGTCGGATCCGGTAATGCGCCGAAACGACGTTTAGCTTAAGGCCGGATCCGGATTAATGCCTTTCAATGGGCATTAATTCCGGATCCGGCCTTGCGGCAAGTGTTCAGGATTTTTGGCCGGAGCAAAAAGCGCAGCATACTGCGGTATTTTCTCTGGCCAAAAAACGTTCCATTCCGGAACTGAAGACATCCTGATGCATCCTGAACGGATTTCTCTCCATTCAGAATGCATTGGGATAATCCTGATCAGGATTCTTCCGGCATAGAGCCCTGACGACGGAACTCTATGCCGGAACCCAACAACGCAAGTGTGAAAGAGCCCTAACCCATCCCTTCATCACTTCTCCTCGTGTCACACATATCATCACTGGTCTTCACCACCATTTCAGCTCTTTACTGCTGAGCTCTGTCTTCTCCTGCACTGATCACGTAATTATGACATCATTACAGGTCCTTCACCACCACTGAGCTCTGCCTCATGCACTAATTACATGATGGTGATGTCATCACAGGTCCTTCAGCTCCTGCAGTGCAAGTCCTGGACCTTAGTCACTGCTGTTGTTGCAGAGTGCCACACAATATTCTCTGTGTGCAGCAGATGCAATGTTCCCAGTGGCAGTGGAGCAGCAGAGCAGAGGCCCTCTTTAGGGATGGGGACCTTCCCTAACATCGGTCCTGCTTCCTGGTCCACTCTTGGCATACAAAAATTACCTAGAGAGCATACTTACCAACATTTTAGTTGGCAAAACCTGGGCATATAAGCCCCACTCCCAAGAACACCCTGAACCCAACCAGAAACACCCACTTACGGGAGGGGTTTGTGTTAGCCATACCCATTTCCGGGCAGGGACAGCAAGAATTTGCCAGGAGTGTCTCTGAAAATCAGGGACAGTCCCATCACATTTAGGACAGTTGACAACTATGGGAGAGGCTTACTTAGCAAATCACTGGCAGCAGTAGTGCCAAAGGGCCATTGACTTGCCTCTACCAGGGATTGGCCGAGCAGGTTCCTCCAGACATTTCTTGCATGGGGAAAGTGGACTACGAAGCAGAGATCACCAAAGACCTGGTAAGTGTTGTAATAGGAAAGGTGGGGGATCTTTGAGGTATCCCTCCTTTTATATTTTAACCCCACTCTGAGTGCATTCTAAAATACGTATCAACCCCCGCAACCCCCAACTGAATTTAGTGATTGTGCTACAAATAAACTATTAGAAATCCACCATTAACAGTTATAAGTAAAAATATTCTCTGTTTGGTTATCTTTATTAGAGCAGAAGCAGTAAAATGTGTGGGCAGAATGTGAATCAGTTATGTGCAAACAATAACCTGTTATATATATATATATATATATTAAAAATCATGATGATAAAATTATTATTATAATTGAGTTTTGGGACCTCAAGGGTTAAATGCAAAGCTGCACCTGCATCCAGAAGAAGGCTTTCAATCTGCAATTTTCATTTCGATCATTTAAAGGATGTGTAATTGTAGACTTGATAACATCAACTTTAATTATAGCTCATAAACCAGGAGGATTGTCTTCTTGGGGCGGAACTAGACAAACTCTCTTATCTAAATCCACAACCATTCTGGAAGACTAATAATTACAACTGCTGAAATCCGTGTCTCTGTGCTAATGATGCAGATCATATGGTATACTTAAACATGTTTTTGGGTTATCCGGGGTAGACCAGCAATATTAAATTGGAGCGGTTGTGATTCTTGGCTCCCCTGATGATCAGCTGTTTGAAGGGCCCACGACACTTTGGACAGGGCTGTGTCCTCTTGAAAGTTACACTGTCCTGGACTGCACAATGCTCTACCCACCCTAGGTGCTAAATGTTGGATTGAGATGGTCTGACTACTGGGACTCCCAGTGACCCTGAGAACAGTGGATCCCTATATCCAGACCACCCAAGTGTCACTCTTTTGGAGGGACAGTCCCACCTTTTGACCCAAGTCTCTCTTTGTTCCATAAATGTCCCTCTTTTTGATCTGAGGTATAGATTTTCATTATTCCATTTACAATATTGATCTAGAAAGTGTTTGCCTGGTTCCTCTCTCTAATTAGAGCCCACCTTGTTTAGTATTTCATTATTTGATGCAATTTTAATTTAAGTACACTGCTCAAAAAAATAAAGGGAACACAAAAATAACACATCCTAGATCTGAATTACTTAAATATTTTTCTGAAATACTTTGTTCTTTACATAGTTGAATGTGCTGACAACAAAATCACACAAAAATAAAAAAATGGAAATCAAATTTTTTAACCCATGGAGGTCTGAATTTGGAGTCACACTCAAAATTAAAGTGGAAAAACACACTACAGGCTGTTCCAACTTTGATGTAACGTCCTTAAAACAAGTCAAAATGAGGCTCAGTATGTGTGTGGCCTCCACGTGCCTGTATGACCTCCCTACAACACCTGTGCATGCTCCTGATGAGGTGGCGGGCGGTCTCCTGAGGGATCTCCTCCCAGACCTGGACTAAAGCATCTGCCAACTCCTGGACAGTCTGTGGTGCAACGTGACGTTGGTGGATAGAGCGAGACATGATGTCCCAGATGTGCTCAATTGGATTCAGGTCTGGGGAACGGGCGGGCCAGTCCATAGCATCAATGCCTTCGTCTTGCAGGGACTGCTGACACACTCCAGCCACATGAGGTCTAGCATTGTCTTGCATTAGGAGGAACCCAGGGCCAACCGCACCAGCATATGGTCTCACAAGGGGTCTGAGGATCTCATCTCGGTACCTAATGGCAGTCAGGCTACCTCTGGCGAGCACATGGAGGGCTGTGCGGCCCTCCAAAGAAATGCCACCCCACACCATTACTGACTGGTCATGCTGGAGGATGTTGCAGGCAGCAGAACGTTCTCCACGGCGTCTCCAGACTCTGTCACATCTGTCATATGTGCTCAGTGTGAACCTGCTTTCATCTGTGAAGAGCACAGGGCGCCAGTGGCGAATTTGCCAATCTTGGTGTTCTCTGGCAAATGCCAAACGTCCTGCACGGTGTTGGGCTGTAAGCACAACCCCCACCTGTGGACGTCGGGCCCTCATATCACCCTCATGGAGTCTGTTTCTGACCGTTTGAGCAGACATGAACATTTGTGGCCTGCTGGAGGTCATTTTGCAGGGCTCTGGCAGTGCTCCTCCTTGCACAAAGGCGGAGGTAGCGGTCCTGCTGCTGGGTTGTTGCCCTCCTACGGCCTCCTCCACGTCTCCTGATGTACTGGCCTGTCTCCTGGTAGCGCCTCCATGCTCTGGACACTACGCTGACAGACACAGCAAACCTTCTTGCCACAGCTCGCATTGATGTGCCATCCTGGATAAGCTGCACTACCTGAGCCACTTGTGTGGGTTGTAGACTCAGTCTCATGCTACCACTAGAGTGAAAGCACCGCCAGCATTCAAAAGTGACCAAAACATCAGCCAGGAAGCATAGGAACTGAGAAGTGGTCTGTGGTCACCACCTGCAGAACCACTCCTTTATTGGGGGTGTCTTGCTAATTGCCTATAATTTCCACCTGTTGTCTATCCCATTTGCACAACAGCATGTGAAATTGATTGTCACTCAGTATTGCTTTCTAAGTGGACAGTTTGATTTCACAGAAATGTGATTGACTTGGAGTTACATTGTGTTGTTTAAGTGTTCCCTTTATTTTTGAGAGCAGTGTATATAGATATGCCGGAAAAATGGATCTTTCACATAAGTGGCCCTCTTTGCATATCCCCACTCTGAATGAAGCTGTAGCGTTCATGTTGGTCTACTGCTCCTTCCACTTCAGGGTCATTGGGAGTCCCAGCGATGAGAACCCTGCCCCCTCCCAATCTGAAATTTATCACCTAACCTGTGAATAAGCAATAAATACTTTTTTTTGGGATAACCCCTTTGAAGTGGCTCTATCACCCGCATCAACCCTTCCAGACAGGTGGAGGTGAATTGGGTAGGGGGAGGGAGGGGGGTGTTAGGTGGAATAAACAAGCAGAAGAGTAAAAAAATTTAATATTGGAGGGGTGCAAGAGTGTTAGGCTACTTTCACACTGGCGTTTTGAATTCCGTTTGTGAGATCCGTTTCAGCGATCTCACAAGCGGTTCAAAATGGATCAGTTCAAAATGGATCAGTTCAGTCCCAATGCATTCTGAATGGATAAGGATCCGTTCAGAATGCATCAGTTTGGCTCCGTTCCGCCTCCATTACGCTCTGGATGCGGACACCAAAACACAGCTTGCAACGTTTTAGTGTCCGCCTGGCGATGCGGAGCCAAACGGATCCGTCCTGACTTACAATGTAAGTCAATGGGAGCGGATCCGTTTTCACTGACACAATATAGTGCAATTGAAAACATTGCGACTTTTTTCTTCATAATGCAAACGGATTTCATTCTGAACGGATATAATCGTTTGGATTATAGGTGCGGATCCGTCTGTGCAGATACCAGACGGATCCGCACCTAACGCAGGTGTGAAAGTAGCCTTAGGTGGAAGGCCACAGAGGAGGATGTTCTAGAAGTCTAGGCAGGAGATGATGAGGGTATGCACTAGAATTTTAGTTGAGTCAGGGCTGAGGAAGGAGCAGATACAAAAATATTTAGAGGCAACGTGAGGTGGTAAGGGCTTGGATGTGTGATTTGAAGGATAGGGTAGAATCCAATATCAACCAAAGGCAGTGGACTTGTGAGACAGGAGAAAGCGTGGAGCCATTGGCTGTGATTGATAGGTCTGATGAGTGAGTGAGAAGGGGGAAAGATGATAAAGGCGGTTTCCTACATTCTGGGCTTTAGAAGGTGGTAGGAGAAGACAAGGGATATCACTTACAGACATCATAGGATTCTGGAGAGAGAAGTAGTACTGAAATCCTAATGTCTCTGCATGTTGCTATATGACTGAACTTGTATAACTATTAATAAAAAAGCTGTACCGTAGATGAGACCAATCCTGCAAACTGTAACATGATAATCCTAATCTGATAATCCATATACTTTTATATGTACGTTACATCGAAAAAATGTATATGTAGGTGTAAGCTTAGACAGGATGGGGTCATTTATCAAACTGGTGTAAAATACAACTGGCTTATTTGCCTATAGCAACTGTGACACAGTGAGAGGTTTGGTCTGGGAAAACAGGTATTTTCCTCCCAGCATGTGCTGCTGGGCTGATTTACAGCCAGGTGAGGTCAAATAACGGACTGGATTTTAAATACCGGTCCGGGTTTTTGGCAGCACCTGGCTGTCCTTAAATAGGCAGCTGGGCTCAGAAGCCATGTCTCTGTGTTGGGATCTGGGAGCCTTGTGTCTGGATGAAGGCTTGCTACCTGTTTTGCTTGAAAACAGGTGGGTGCTGTTATCAGCAAGGACTCTTTGAGGCAGAATTGCCGCATGGTGTGAATTACCAACAACACCGCAAGGTGACTTTTTGTTGGATATGACTGTTTGTTTTGTCACTTGCCTAAAGTGTGAATAAAACACTGAACTGTTTGATCCAAAGAACTTGTTGTTGCCTCTATACTGCGTCTGCTAATCCTGTCTACCAGAGCGAGTCCCCACAAAACCAATCAGATTCCACCTTTCATTTTCCAAAGGTGCTGTCCAAATGAAAGGTGGAATCCGATTGGTTGCTATGGGCAATTAAGTCAGTTCTACTTTACACTAGTTTAATAAATGACCTTGATGTCTAGACCTGCATTAGATTTATCACAGTCTTTCAGTCTGTGATAAGTTCAATTGGTCGTATTTCGAGTGAGTATTTCGTGGTGCTCACATCCTAGGATTGGTATCCCATGAAACAACAGCAAAAAAGGGCTGGCACTCACTATAAGTTATCTGCAAAAAGTTCTGTTTATTGTCACATAGTCCTGTGACGCGTTTCGACTCTCGCACGCTGTTTGATAAAGACACCTGTGAGTGTTGAAACGCGTCACAGGACTATGTGACAATAAACAGAACTTTTTGCAGATAACTTATAGTGAGTGCCGGCCCTTTTTTGTTGTTGTAGTCTTTCAGTCTGGACGCTAAGGGCTCATGCACACGGTCACTTCCGGATACTGGCCGTGTTTGTTATGCATTTTGGGGAACGGAATGATCTCTATAGAACTTTCCTATCCTTGGCTGCAAAACGGACAAGAATAGGACATGATTTCTTTTTTTACGGGGTCTCAGAACGGACATACGGATGCGAGCAGATACAGTGTGCTTTCCGCATGTTTTGTGGACCCATTGAAGTGAATGGATCCGCATCCGTACTGCAAAAAATGTGGATTGGATGCGGACCAAAAATATGTTTGTGTGCATGAGCCCTATATCTGATACAGACACTTTTTAAAGGGAACCTGTCACTGGGATTTTGTGTATAGAGCTGAGGACATGGGTTGCTAGATGGCCACTAGCATATCCGCAATATCCAGTCCCCATAGCTCTGTGTGCTTTTATTGTGTAAAAAAACGATTTGATGCATATGCAAATGAACCTGAGATGAGTCCTGTCCCTGACTCATCTCAGGGACAGGACTTGTTACGCACCCCGAGCATAAAAGGGGTTAAAACCATTTAGGCGATCTTCCCCTTCCAGAGCTACAGGCACAGCTACTTACAGAACACCAAACTCTCGAACGGCATACAAGGGAATGCTCCAAACTCCCAAACGGAATACAGTATAGCACTCCAAACTCCCGAACGGAACCTCACGAATAGCTGCTAGCAGACGAATAGGAAACGCACCCAAGCGGCTTACACTCCTAGCAATCAGTCTCTAACAGCATACAGTGAATCCCCCCAAGAACGAGACGAGGCTCTGTGTTGAGGGTCAAGCAGTGGTCAGCCAGAGCTGTAGGTTTATTGTTCTTATATACACATTCTTACACATTAGTACCACCCACTGGGTTTTGTAAAACAACCAGTAACCACGTACAATACACTCAGACACTCCCACACAAAATCCTCCCCTCTGCCTGTGATACAATTACCTTACACAATGGGTTAATGTAATTATCACAGGCAGGAGAATACACAGTTTTACACAATGTCTTCTGTCCTGGAGACAATTGGAAAGTAATCCAATTTATCTCCAAGGGCAGAGGCAAAACTTCATTAGCCACATGGTAGCAAAAGACAATAAAAGACATAAGAATATTTAACTGTGCAGCTATTGCATAAAACATAGACATTTAACATATCCCCAGATAGCTCAGGTCTGAGTGCATTCAATTATTAGGTGAATGGCACTCAGACTACACGAATACAGTTCAATTGCCATGGAGCCAAATTCTTTCACATAGTCTTTGCAGGGGGAAATCAAGCATTTCAACATGGGGCCATAGTCTAAAGGAAGCAGGCGGGCAACCAGGCTTCTCCAGCACCCAGTGGCGAGGTTGGTTTCGCCACATTTCTCCCCTTTTCCAAACAGACTAACAGGGTATCTGACCTTCTGCTGGTCAGTGCCCTTGTTAGTCCAGCAGCCCACCCACAAAATAGAAACAGCAGTACAGCCCACCCACAAAATAGAAACAGCAGTACAGCCCACCCACAATATATGGTTACTACACCTGAGCAAGGGATAAACTTGTCCATGTCCAGGTGCCTCACCACGGCTGTGTGGGGGACTGGTAGACGGCCTTGGTGGGTTGCTGAGTGGGCAGAGACCAGCGGTACTCTGCCCTGGTGCCAGCGCTACCAGGCAAGTAGCCTGGTTGTTGGAGGAGACCGACTGTCTCCCCTTTAGATACACAGCTCTGCTGTTGTAGGGAGAGACCGACTGTCTCCCCTTTAGATAGACCACCATGCTGCTGTGGGGGGAGACCGACTGTCTCCCCTTTGGCTAAACAGCCCTGTTGCTGGGGGACAGGACCGACTGTCCCTACCCCCTGTGCTGTGAGTGCAGAGATGCAGGTAGGACACAGATGACATTCCTGTGATGTCTCCAAATGACGGGCGGATGCGGAGTGAAAATATACGGCCACTGCAGCCCCAGCAAATTTGCTACTTTTAGGTGAAAAAGGTAGATGTATAACTACACCAGCCAGGGGCTACCATAGTTTCATAGGTACACGGACTGCCATACATGCGCCTATTTTACGATGAGGCACACTCCTAGTCATATATTAGCCGTATACTACAGCAGTGCAGGGGCGAAAAAGCCATCTTAGGGTACTTTCACACTAGCGGCAAGAAACTCCGGAACGCTGCTCCGGCAGGTGAACAGCCTGTTGGATCCGTGCTGCCCCCGGGACTACCGCTCCGGCCCCATTGACTATAATGAGGGCGGGACTGAGTTCCGGCGGCAGCACGGCAAATGTGCCGAGAGGCGTCCGGAATAAAACTACGACATGTCGTAGTTTTATTCCCATTATAGTCAATGGGGCCGGAGCGGTAGTTCGGGGGCACACGTGCACTAGCGACAGCACGGATCTGACAGGCTATTCACCTGCCGGAGTTCCTTGCCGCTAGTGTGAAACTAGCCTTAGTAAATGTCCCCCAATGTATCTGTTAGACAGGTGCAAACAGGCCTACTGATCTCAATGGGGCTTGGTCTGGCCGTGAAAAAGGGCAAAAACATGCCTTATTTTTTGACCGCCACTATGCACTTGCTGTTGAAAGCAGCCATGTGAATAGCCCCATAGGCTTTTACCGGTTTTGAAAACGCCTGTATGGTGCTCATTACAAAAGCTGAAAAACTGATGTTTTTCACTGTGGTGTGAATGTACCCTCAGGTGCACAGCTGTTTTCACTATCAATTAAAGTCTAGGGTGTGGGCAACCTGCGGCACTTGTGAAACTACAATTCCCAGCATGCTTGATTTATTACGATGAGAGTTCTGAGAAGAGCAGAGCAAGTATGCATGCTGGGAGTTGTAGTTTCACAACAGATGATGTAGTGGCGCAGGTTACCCACTCTAGGACATGGCCTTAAAGAAAGGATATAGGGACCCATGGCAGACACCTGTCCTTCACTGATGAAACACTGGCCGTTTTTTAAAACGGATGCTAAATGGTCAATCATGCACACGACCATATGTATTTTGCGGTCTGCAAAAAATACGTATGACATCCGCGTGCATTCCGTATTCCTGAACGGAAATACGGAAACAGAATGCACACGGTTTTGCGGACCCATTGAAATGAATGGTTCGGCATGCGGTCCACCATGATAAGAGTGGCTGCTTCCAGAGAACATTAGCCTGCATTCCTCTGCACAGCTGTGGCCAGACTGATTGCTAGAGATGAGCGGAAACCTCGGGGGCCCCGGCTGTGATGGACGCGGGGTCTGGGGGGCCCATCCTTATCAGTCAGCAGTCCCCAGAGCCTGGCTTCTCTTTGTTCCCATTGTGTGTCCCCCCTCTCTCGGCATTAGTGGGAGGGGGCCCGGCGTTCACATCAATATGCTGAGCGCTGACAGGAGGCGCATCCACTCGGAGCAGGAGGATGCAGCCAGAGCACTGGTGCAGCAGCCATCAGCGTCCCTGACCGACGGAGCCCGGAGCCGCTCGTCCTGGACCTCCGAGCACTGTGCGGACTGCGCCATGGCGGAGGTGAAGTGCGGCACCGCAGCGGCCACTCCCGCCGCCGCTAACGGGCTGGTGGCGATGAGCGCCGAGCTGGAGGTGAAGAAGCTGCAGGAGCTGGTCAGGAAGCTGGAGAGGCAGAACGAGCAGCTACGGAACCGGGCGAGCGCCGTCAGCAACTGCACCGCCAGCCCGCACCTGCTGCTGCCGCCGCCGCCCGCAATGCATCAGCTGTCTGCCCTGGCACGGCCCGCCGGACTATGCCTGCCCAGCCCGGTGCCCACCCTGCTATGCACCTCTGCTATCGGGGGAAGCCTGTACCCTCCAGGTCACATGGGCTATTACAGTACTAGACCACTGCTGTCATGTCTGAGTGCCACTGAGGGGCCACTGACTGACCACTCCAGTACCGGTGCCACCCTCCTGGATGAGGTGGACATACTGGACCTGGAAGATGGGTATTGTAGCGAAGAGGAAGACACCTGGTAATCACTCTAGTAATTGTGCTTGGTAGGAGGGAACAGGTTGGCTCTGGGTGGAAGGTGCATGGCATGAATGCAGATCAGCTGGCAGCAGGGAAGCTGTATGTTCTAGAACCTCACCACTACAGATGTAGCAGAGCTCAGCCTGCCCTTTGGCCCTGTTACCTGTGGCTTTACATAGGACCTGCAGGGTTATGTCACATTTCCCTCTGTGGTCCTGAGCCGCCCACAGGAATGGCCTTTATTAGCCCAAGAGGATTTCCCCTGTCGCTGCTCAGCCGCTGGCAGCAGGGGTACAATCTGTTCCTGGCAATAGGATTTGGCTTTATCACAGGCTAAATCTTCCCGAGCGGCTTTCCATAGCTGGTAGGAGGCTGCAGCTCTGCATGGCGTCGGATGCAGGTTACGCGTATTTCTTCTGAATGGCAAAGCATCCTCTGGTTTTGTACTATGCTGCCTGGGATTGGTGGGCATGGACGGGGGCGTTTTGTTTTCTATCACACCATCTCCTTGGTCCTATGCAGTGCATCGGAGAGCGGGTATTTATATAGTCTCCTAATATTCTCCTTTGTTTTCAAGGCCCTGCAGGAGATTGTTATTATATCGGTGCCAGTCTGCATTCACAAACCGCGAGCCTATTCACTAACGGTCCTTAGAGACCATCTGCATTCAAGGTGTGTCCGCCCGCAATGAAATGTTACCTGCAGGAGATACCCCAGCAACCCCATGCTATATACCATGATGTGTGCAGTATAAGGGCTCATGCACGTGGGTCCGCATTATATGGGCACTGGCCGTGTGCACTCTGTGCTGCGGATGATAGGACATGTCCTATGTTTTGCGGAGCGGAGGCACAGATCGGAAACGCTACCAAGTGCTTCCATGGGCTTTTGGGTCTGTGCCTCCGCACCGCAAAATATAGGCCCTTATGTGGGTCTCCCTGAGCCCTAAGGGGGTGCACGCACACCTGGCAGACTCCCCCATGTTCTCCTATGGGGCTGAAAATTGTCTACCCTGCATCGTGTTTTGCAGAGTAAGGCCTCATGCACACGACCGTTTTTCGGGTCCGCATCTGAGCCGCAGTTTTTGCGTCTCGGGTGCGGACCCATTCACTTCAATGGGGCCGCAGAAGATGCGGACAGCACTCCGTGTGCTATCCGCATCCTTTGCTCCGTTCTGTGGCCCCGCCCAAAAAAATAGCATGTCCTATTCTTGTCCGTTTTGCGGACAAGAATAGGCATTACTACAATGGGCCGCCCGTTCCGTTCCACAGATTGCGGAAGGCACAAGGACGGCTTCTGTTTTTTGCGGACACAAAAAACTGAACGGTCGTGTGCATGTAGCCTAAATAATGTTCTTTTGTGGATTTTCTGCACAAGAATCTCTCCAGTCAGTGCAATGGGAAACTGATTCTGCCGTGGAAAACGCTACAGACAAATCTGCAACAAAATACGGGCGGATTTGTCTGTAGCGTTTTCCACGGCAGAATCAGTTTCCCATTGCACTGAATGGAGAGATTCTCATACAAGTTATAATCAACAAAATCCACAGGGCCTCATGCACGCGTCCGTGGTTTTGGTTCGCATCTGATCCGCCTTTTTTGTGGACCCATTCATCTCAATGTGTGCAGTCAGCATCCATAAGTCTGTTTCGTGGGTCCGCAAAAAAATAGAACCCGTTTTATTTTTTCAGTTTTGAGTAACAAAAAAAAAATATGGCGGAATGCCTTTGGCCTGTGTTCGTGTTTTGCGGATCTGTGATTTGTCGACCGCAAAACACAGCCGTGTGCATGAGCCCTAATACACACCCAAAAATCCACAAATTTGTGAAAAAATCATCAAATTCCGCCATAAATACACCGTAACTGGTGCGCTGTGCCCCGCTTTAGACAAGCCACATGGCAAACTGTTTGCCTATGATTGAAGACCTGTGGGTCAGGCTCCATTTATCGGATTTTCTTAATTGTAGCAAAACCTCTGCAGTCTACAAAAAGGTGCAATTTTGCCGCATTTTTGAAATACACAAAATAGTGAAAAGAGACAGAAACCTCCACAAAAACAACTGAGGCTACTTTCACACTGGCGTTTTGGTTTCCGTTTGTGAGATCCGTTCAGGGCTGTCACAAGCGGTCCAAACGGATCAGTTTTTACCTAATGCATTCTGAATGGAAAAGGATCCGCTCAGAATGCATCAGTTTGCCTCCGTTACGTCTACATTCCGCTTTGGAGGCGGACACCAAAACGCTGCTTGCAAAGCGGAGCCAAGCGTCCTGACACACAATGTAAGTCAATAGGGACGGATCCGTTTTCTCTGACGCAATAGAAAACGGATCCGTCCTTCATTGATTTTCAATGGTGTTCATGACTGATCCGTCTTGGGTATGTTACAGATAATACAAACGGATCCGTTCTGAACGGATGCAGACGGTTGTATTATCTGAACGGATCCGTCTTTGCAGATCCATGACGGATCCGCACCAAATACGAGTGTGAAAGTAGCCTTACCCTAAAGTCAACTGCTATTATCTTTTTCCAGGTAATGGGATAAAGTTACAAAATAGGACATCTGTATGTGTGCAGTTCATTCACGGAAATTTCATAGAAGTGAACAGTGCATGCTGGGAGTTGTAGTTTAACAGCTAGAGTACCAGAGGTTGCGGACCCCTGGCATAGTGGTACAGTATCAGCCCTTAACATTCTATGGGCTCATATTCGTGATCTGAAGCAGATCGTGTTCGAGAGCCATTAGGGCATGTTCACACTGGCATTTTACCACTGTGGAAACCGTGGCAGAAATCAGAAGCTGCCACTTGGCTTTCTGCTGTCATTTTTCATGGTTTTGCGCTAGCCCCACTCACTGGGGTTCATAGGAACGCTCGTTAGTGATTATCTGACGATGTAAATGTACCGCCAATCACCTGATGAACGAACGAAAAGCTCGTCCATCGGGTAATCCGATCATTTGTGCACACACAAAAATCGCTGTGTAGACACGATCTCCTGCCAGCAAACAAGTCCATATGGGGAAGGGCAAAGGCATTATTGATCGCTCCTCCCTATACATGTAAATGCACCAGTCTCCTCCACCAGCGATCAGCAGATTGTCAGGAAGGAATGCCTCCTCCCCGACAATTTACTGCTCTGGCGTTCCATGTAAAGGGACCTTAAGGCCACACAACAGGGGTGTGCTACAGTGACGGGAGGCCGTAAGCATCACTGATGAGGGCGTATTTGGGAGCCACATATACAGAATAGTGATGAGCAAATCAAGTTAGTAAAAAAATCAGCCTGGCCCCTCTGCTCAAGGGACTCCCCCCTCCTTGATTGACAGGGCCAGACATCTTACCAGCCCTGTCAATCTTGCTCCTGCGCTGTTGCTCCGAGTAGCGGTGCACTTGCAGAGGATCTGCTGCTGTTCCCTGAGCAGGGCAGTCGCTAACTATGCCGCTCATGTTTGGGTACACTAGGAGCAGATCCTCTGCGCTTGCGCCATTACAGGGCAGGTCAGATGTCTGGCCCTGTCAGTCAGCAAGAGGGAGTCTCCTGAACAGTGGGGCCAGCCCCTCGTTGTTCAAGGAGATGGACTTTTGAACGAATTGATTAGCTCATCAATAGTACAGAGCTGTCCTATACCACCTTACATATGGAATCCCATGGAACATGCTATTCATTTATTTTGTCCGGACTCTGAAAGCCCTATATTATTACAGCGCCACACACAGGGTAACTGGGCGAACAGCCTGCTGGATCGGTACTAACATTTGCACACGGGTGCTGCCGGACTTAATAAGAGGCGGCTGGACAAAAACCACAGTGTGCTGCGGTATTTGTTTGGCCGCCTCTCGGCATGTTTGCCATGCTGCGGCCGCATCTCCTGCTAGTCCCTATTATAGTAAATGGGGCTGGGGCGGACTTCCAGCAGCACACGTGTGCAAGCTTGTTCACCTGCTGGAAAAGCTTAGAGAAATCTCATGTAAACTTAGCTTTTTTTCTTGGGTGCAGAGATTGACCCGCCATGTGGATTTTGAAATCTGCAGCATGTCAATAGTTGTTGCGTTTTTTTTTTTTGTGTGCAGATTTCACCCTTTTTAAAGGGGTTCTCCGGGAGTTAAGAATATGAAAATACCTAAATATTACTTTGTTACAAACAATATTCCTAAATACCTCTCATGAAATATAATGGCTTGTTTTGTCTAGGGAGAAATCATTAGAAGAAATAAAATGTGCGCCATTCTATTAGTGCACAAAAAACCTGTACTAATCATACAGAAAGTTACTTCAGAACACTGAGGTAAAGAGCTGCCTCATCCTCCTCTCTGCTCTGCTTGTCAGGGATTATGATCCTGAACACAGTTTAATATGATCTTCAGCTGAATCTCTGTGGGAATGGAGTTCATGAGGAGACATGAAGTACAGAGAGGAGGTGGGTAATGAGCAGCAGCACTTGTATGCAGTTTCCATTACCACAGCCCCACATTACCACAGTCTGTCCTCTCTGTACTTCATGTCTTCTCATGAACTCCATTCCTACAAAGATTCAACTAAAGTTCTTATCTGTATTCAGGATCATAGTCCCTTAAAGAAGAGAGGAGGATGAGGCAGCTCTTTATCTTAGGGCTCGTTCACACGAACGTGTGAAGCCTGTGGCCATGCTGTGGACCGCAAATTGCGGTTCTCAATGCACGGGCACCATCACTTGAATGGGTCCGCGATCCCTCCGTTCCGCAAAAAGATAGAGCATGTTCTATCCGTAGTGTTCCGTTCAGTGCTTCTGTTCCGCATCTCCGGATTTGCGGACCGATTGAAGTGAATGGGTCCGCATCCGTGATGCGGAATGGCCACAGAACGTTGCCCGTGTATTGAGGATCCACCAATGCGGTCCGCAATACGGAAACGGGCAGCACATATTCGTGTGAACGAGCCCTTAGTGTTATGAAGTAACTTGTCCTGCTGTGTGTTTAGGACAGGTTTTTGTGTGGACTAATAGGTACGGAGGCCATTTTATTTCCCCTGATGATTGCTCCCAAGACAAAACAAGCCATTATAACTTATGGAAGGTATTTGGTAATATTTTTTATAATAAACTAATATTTAGGTATTTTCATATTCTTAATTCCTGGAGAACCCCTTTAATGAAAGTGTGATATCTGCAGAAAATCCATATCCAATCCACACCAAAAACTGCTCCAAAAAGGCAGCCAAACCACGATAAATAGTGTGGATTTATGAGCTGTTTTGGGGCAGATTTCATGCTGATTTTCTGCATATAAACCCTTTTTTTAGCCCATGTATTTAGCTTAGAAACACTAAAGATAATACATAAAATGGTAACTATTTTCTGCTTGTGGGAGACATATCCATTCTTGTGAGATACAAAGCCCTGGCCTCATCCTGTCTTGTTGACCTTGTCATATGTAACGTCTTTCTCCAGATCTGAACATAAAGTGACCATTTACAATAAAGTTAGAGTGTAATAATAGCACAATCCTTCGTTTTTCTTATTGATGTAAAGTTGGCTGTTTGTATGAGAGTGTAACCTACTTTTCCTTGTTTTTATCTTCACTACTGAACCCTTTCAGGCTATTGAAGCCTTTCTTCCAAAAAGACTTTTCTCTAAGTGGGTCAAGAATTGAGTAAAAGATTCTTTGTAGACAAAGCCTTAAGATTAGCTCCACATTCAAGACGTGTGACAAACTGCTCATGTGCTAGAGCAAGAAAGCCCCTTATCCTGTTACATAGGAGAGACCTGACTATTATAAAGTGTCCCTCGGGCTAGACGTGGACGTTGCCTTCCCTGTACGGTAGTGATACTGTATCTCAGATGGTTTCTGATTTCAGGTTGCCTTTAGGGGGTAACCAAAATGAGCTTGGGGATTTAGCTGCTCGATGTTGCTTGTGTATGAGATGGTGCTGGGTTATGAAGGCTGCCTAACATACCAGATGATGCCCACCTTGAAACTACTTTTCAAAAAAGGTGAGGGTGGCATACCTCTATCGTTTAATCCTGCAGTCTTAGGCCTCTTGCACACAAACGTTTTTCATTTCAAGGGATCTGCAAAAAAAAACAAAAAACGGAAGGTATTCCGTATGCCTTCTATTTCCATTTATCCGTTCCGTTCAAAGATGGAGCATGTCCTATTATTGTCCGCATAACGGACAAGGATAGTACTGTACTGTTCAGGGGCCAGCTGTTCCGTTCCGCAAAATACAGAATGCACACTGACGTCATCCGGATTTTTTGCGGCTCTGTTTTTTGTGGACCACAAAATACTGAAAAAGTCATACGGTCGTGTGCAAGTGGCCTTATTTTTCTTACTAAACTACTGAATGTAAGTAGAGGTCCAATGGATCTTAGCATGACTGCAGGATCGGACTTCAGAGAATTTGCTTGCTGCCTGGTTACCATGGAGACACATATGTCCGCACAGGAGCTGTAGTTAATCTCTCTCTCTATCTCCATTTTGTTTTTATATGCATTGCCGCAATATAAGCATATTGGGGGTGGACATGGCCTCTAAGAACCGATTGGGGGTGGTTATAAGTAGACCAATAAGGCCTCTTTCACACGACCGTTTTTTTTTTTTTTTGGCGTTCCGTATACGGAACATCCAGAGTGCCGAAGGTTGCTGATCCCTGATTTATAGAAATGAATAGTTAGACCTTGTGCTGAATATTGTGTAGAAGATGAGTAGCTGTGTATATGAATCGCATAGCAAGTCTTGGAGGGTGGGCAGAGAAGGACAACCTTTAAAGAGTGACTCCATTTTTATTCAACTTTTTTTTTTTTATGTCCCAAATGCCCTAAAAATAATTTTTCGAATATGCTTTTAATAGATTTTTACTTTTTGCTAACATTTGTACCTATAATCCTGATTTCAGCCGAGCTTTAAATTCAGTAAGGCCTCATGCACATGACCGTTGTTTTGGTCCAAATCCGAGCCGCAGTATATGCAGCTTGAATGCGGACCCATTCACTTCAATGGGGCCGCAAAAGATGCGGACAGCACTCCGTGTGCTGTCCGCATCCGTTGCTCCGTTCCGTGGTCCGTAAAAAAAAATATAACCTGTCCTATTCTTGTCCGTTTTGCGGGCAAGAATAGGCAGTTATATTATTAATGGCTGTCCGCGCCGTTCCGCAAATTGCGGAACTCACACGGACGCCATTCGTGTTTTGCAGATCGCAAAACACGCAACGGTCGTGTGCATGAGGCCATATTCACACATCGCTGACTGATTCCTTGTACTGTATCAATGGGGCACACATTGCTGTTCCTACCTGTGCCCCCTGAGGTTGGCTAAGTGCTGGCATAGCACATGGGTACCCTGTAACCATGTGCTATGCCAGGATTAGCTGAGCGGACTGGCTCCTGCCTGTGCCTAGTCCTACTTTGCTAAACTAAAAGATCTACATGTCGGCTTTTAGCTTTAGGTGCAAATTTCTTTTGTAAAAAATCAATTTAATAAAATATATTGAAAAAATCATTTTTAGGGCATTTGAGACATGATTTTATTTTTTTTTTTAAGTTGAATTAAAGTTTAGTTGCTCTAAACTACTTTGTCCCTTAAAGAGTATCAAGAGAAATCTGCAAAATTAGTGCAATTAAATGTCATTGATATGTTTCCAAAGGAGCTCCGAGAAATAACAAGTAGGATCTGATTGGTTGCTATGAGCAGTTAAGCCAATTTTTGTTTACACCAGTTTTGATAACTGTCCCCCATAGTTTTTTTTAATGGGTCCATGGTGCACATTTTATGGTCATATGGGGTAATGTATCAAACTGATGTAAAAACTGGCTTAGTTGTCAGTAGCAACCAATCAGATTCCACCTTTCATTTTCCAAAGGAGCTGTCAAAAATGAAAGGTGGACTCTGGTTGCTATGGGCAACTAAGCAGTTTTACTTTACACCAGTTTGATAAATTACCCTAATTGTTTATTTTCTTGTGAATTGGACATACGGATGCGGAAAATGTCTGTTCTGCAAACAGGATAGAACATGTCTTATCTTTGTCCACAAAATGCAGACCTTGGACCCATTGAAGTCAATAGGTCATTGAGATATGTGGATGCAACATGGACCACATCCATATTTTGCACATCTGCAATTTGTGAACCAGTTAAAATTGGGGTCCATTCAGATGTCCGTAGTGCATTGCGGATCCACAATACACCCGGCCGGCACCCCCCCATAGAACTGCCCATTCTTGTCTGCAATTGCGGACAAGAACAGGACAGGAGTATGATGAACGCTGATCGGCACTGCGGTGTAGGTGGTGCACGTGTCCACGGGCTGGTGTCCCAGAGATACAATACTGAAGAAAGGACCCGCACTCACATTCGTTGCTTTATGCTGTTAGGTTTAAGAATAGGACATGTTCTATTTTTTTTTTTTCCCAGAGCTGCGGACCGGAAGATTGGAGGCGCGCTCCGGAAATGTGGATGCGGAGAGCACATAGTGTGCCCTCCGCATCCATCCCTTCTCCATAGAGAATGAATGGGTCCGCACCCGTTCCGCAATTTGCGGAGCAGATGTGGACCCATTACACGGACGTGTGAATGGAGCCTTAGTGTGGAACTTCCTTAAAACATCCCGAGTGCGTTATTGGGGTTTATCTGCAGTGAAACCTAAGCTGTAAGGTTTTACATGTTATGTACAATTGGTTTACACTTTGTCTTTTCCAGGCTTTACGTGTCCCCTACCAAGAAGCAGAAACGGTTTGAGTCTGCCCTCAGCCCACTGGAATGGTGTAGGCAATTTCTAGATCATCCAAGTCCCGAAATAGAAGCAGCAAAGAGATCACTTTGCTTCCGACTTGAGCAAGGTAATCAATATAATATTGATTTGTACTATTTTTAACACTGAGCCTTTCTAGAAACCTCTTTATTAGCTTTTTCACATCTGGTAATGCTCCTGAGTTTCTTCTGCCGTGTACATTATCGTGGATTAAGTGCTGACTGGCATATCTGCAACACAACTGATGGGAAATGAGTGTCTATGGAAGTACTGCAGACCACACAATGTTGTCAGCCCCGGGAGCTTCTTAGCATATCAATGCTGTCATTCAGTCTGTTCATTGGTCTCTAAATACTTATACGTTGTGTATGGTAACCATGGGTGGGCTTTACTGGAAGTGTGCGCCGAGAGACAAGACTGTGGACGAGTCATATCACCTTTAATGGCGATGGATCTAATGACTTTGAACTCGCACACAGATAATCCACCAACCTTTTCTAACTCAAGGCCTATCTTCAGGATAGGCCACCGCTAGCTAATTGGCGGGGATTGGATACCCCATATCCCTGCCGATCTGTGGTTCTGTGTGGCTCTGCTTCTTGAACTACACTGCATCATCAAGCATTGTATTGGACAGCGCTCGTCACCGCAGCGCCGCTCTCATTGAATTCTATGGAAGCAGTGCTGCAGTGACAAGAGCTGTCTGATACAATGTTAACAGTGCTCTGTAGCTCCAGTGCAGTACGCCAGTCCTGTAGGGTGAGTGAATGTGAGGTCACAGGGGTAGTTAACAAACCGAGTGTTGCTCTTGGTACTCACAGTTTTTATTTACCCTGGGCAGGCGTACAGCAGTGATAGAGAGGCTGGCACGTGAATCCTCTGGGGCACTCTCTGTGTATAGGGACCAGGCCAGGTGATAGGTGAGGTGCCCTGGGTGTTGGAAGTTTAATGTGCCGGTGGCAAGATCCCTTATAGTTCGTGACGCCAGTGCCGGTAACAGTGGCACACCAATTTGTTGTAGGAATAATTGAGGTACACAAAGTGGCAATGAACCAGAACTTCTTTTTACTGAACAGTTCAACTATTTACAGGTTTCAGTTAGTTCCACATGTACAATTTTGTTCACAGGCAGGCTTCACATAAGTGGCAGGCAAAGTCTTTGCAAGATACTCAGAGGGAATAACACTTACAGATCAGGCTGTATTTTCCTCAGATCCTGTCTGGCTTTCTCCAAGGCCCGTATGCCCTATAGCTGGCTTTATCCTTGGGTAGGGAAACCTTCCTCTGATGTAAATCCTCTTGCTGTAAATATCCTTCTGCCTTTCAGCTTTCTACTTGGCTGGAATAAAGTGGCTCTGCACTGTACTTTTCAAGGTGCTAGATATCTTCAGGAGACAACTTCTTCTCCTGGGTTAACTTCTGAGCTTTGCTTACTCAGGACCCTCAGGCAGGCTAGACTGAGCTACTTAGCCTACTGGACTGGCCTGAACTCTTCCTTCCCAGGGATCTCAAGTCTCCCGGAGGTTCAGGGAGTCTCCCGCTATTAGATAGCGGCTCCCTGACACCCACATGTGAAACAATATATCCTGGAAAGGTTTACTGATAGCAGAGCAGAGAGATAAGAGAAGTGACAGGACACAGAGTTTAGATTACAGGTTGAATTAACCCTTTAGGGTCAAATTGGCTTCTCAAGGAGATATATATGTTAAAGGCATCCCTTCTTCTGTCTCATTCAGTAGCTATAGAACTATTGAGAGAGATGTATTTTTCAAAAATAAATTTACACATTTAACCCTCCATTTTAATTATATTATTTACCCCAGTGTTAAATTCACCCCCCCTGGATGCTTGTTTTTTTCCTACGGTGGGGTAGATAATTACACACAGGGTTTTAAAGAATAAACTTCCTGACTCAGACCAAGAGCCGACTCAGCAAGTCAGCAAGTGAATGGAAGCATCCGCGCATGCGCATTGCGCAACCTAAGCTTCGGTTCCCTTGCTTCTTGTTAGCTCAGCAAATGAACCGAAGATTCCATTCATGAATCGGTTCATTTGAATGAACTGATTCATGTGAAAGATCCGAACTTCCCATCTCTAGTTTACTCACAGTAAACCTTTCCGGCAACCTGTAGCAGTGTCCCCTTCTTGGCGCGTGCGCACAGTGCAAGAAGAAGCCGATGCCAGCAGTCCGCAACGGAGCATCAGGATGAGCCTGTGCGCACGTGCGGGATCTCAAAGCGGGAGGAGGGGGAGGGAGAGGCGGCACTGAGGAGTAGAAAGCGGCGCTGGGCACGAACGGCGATGCATGCGGCCGGGCACCATGCATCCACAGACCTCCCCTACTTGGGCACCTTAATTCAATGATTGACAGGTTAGTAAAACCTGTTTTTCCGCAGAATAAAGCCACAAATAGCTTTTATAAGGCCACCTTAGAAATCAGAATGCTGCCCTGGACATGAGCATATGTTTAGCTCACAGGACTTATAGGTGGTAATCCCTTTATTCATATACATAAATATGATAATTTGGGGCAGGGTAATGAACCCAGTCCTCCACACCATAGAGCAAAGTGTGCAGACACTGCATATGTCTGGAAAATGTAATAAAAAGTTCGTGAAAGAAAGAAAAAAAGAAAACCTCCCTGAAATGAGTTTTTGCAGGTTGGGATGTCTGCCTTCCTGTCTGGGCCTAACTATATATATTAGGGGGTTCCCTAGCTCCCTCTACAGCTTAGGAGGAGAAACTACACCCCTAGCAGGCCTGGTACAGGAGATAATCATGAAATTATACATTACAATGCAATATAAAATACAATGGCAATTTTCCACAGGAGGTGGGGCAACATGACCCTTAGTAGTGCCCACCCTTACGTAGTGGGACACTACACCAGCGCTACACAGAACAGCTGATTGGTGGAGTCTGGACCCCCGCTGATCAGGTATTGAAGGCCTGTCCTGAGGATAGGCCGTCACTTAAAGTATGGACATTAAATTAGACCACTGAACTGTTCAAAGGGACAGACAGGTCTTACTGTGACCTAAAGGAGGTTTGTGTTGACTGCTTTTACGCATGAGACTTATTCTGCTATTAATGAGCACACTGTGCCAGGCCCAGACTTGGGTTAATTCCACTCTCAAATTGTAGTGCTGTTTTTTTTTAAATGCATTGTACGGCGTCCGGACCCCTGCCCCCACCAGAACGTTCTGTGCGGAGCAGCTCAATGCTGTCAGTCTCCAGCTCCCTCTATCTCTGCCGGCCGCTGCCCGCTTTCTACTGCTCCTGTCCACTGCCCGCTTCCGAGACGCACTGTGTGGTGAGACAGGGGTGAAACTACCACCGTAACGGCCACTATGGGGCCCATACCAGCAGAGCAGCCCAGATTGTGCTGCAGACAGGAGCTGGTGGCTCCTGTTACACATATGATATGGCTGCTTATTTCACATAACTAAAACTGCATGGCCCCATTTCAGCAGACATCCCAACCTGCAAAAACTCATTTCAGGGAGGTGCACTTCTCATTTCATGGAGGTTTTCTTTTTTTCTTTCTTTCACGAACTTTTTATTACATTTTCCAGACATATGCAGTATCTGCACACTTTGCTCTATGGTGTGGAGGACAGGGTTGATTACCCTGCCCCAAATTATCATATTTATGTATATGAATAAAGGGATTACCACCTATAAGCCCTGTGAGCTAAACATATGCTCATGTCCAGGGTAGAATTCTGATTTCTAAGGTGGCCTTATAAAAGCTATTTGTGGCTTTATTCTGCGGAAAAACAGGTTTTACTAACCTGTCAATCATTAAGGTGCCCAAGCAGGGGAGTTCTGTGGATGCATGGTGCCCGGCCGCACGCATCTCCCTTCGTGCCCAGCGCCTCCTTCTACTCCTCAGTGCCGCCTCTCCCTCCCTCCCCCCTCCTCCCGCTTTGAGATCCTGCGCGTGCACACAGGCTCAGCCTGATGCGCCGTTGCGGACTGCTGGCATCGGCTTCTTCTTGCACTGTGCGCACGCGCCAAGAAGGGGACACTGCTACAGGTTGCCGGAAAGGTTTACTGCGAGTAAACTAGAGATGGGAAGTTCGGATCTTTCAAATGAACTGATTCATGAATCGAATCTTCGGTTCATTCGCTGAGCTGACAAGAAGCAAGTGAACCGAAGCTTAGGTTGCGCAATGCGCATGCACGGATGCTTCCATTCACTTGCTGACTCGCTGAGGCGGCTCTTGGTCTGAGTGAGGAAGTTTATTCTTTAAAACCCTGTGTGTAATTATCTACCCCACTGTAGGAAAAAAACAAGCATCCAGGGGGGGGGGTGAATTTAAAGGGTTTCTGTCACCCCATTAAACCGTTTTTTTTTTTTTTTTCTTTACTAATAATCCCTATAGTGCGATCTCATGATACATAAGCAAATTAATCATTTTGGTTCAGTAGAATTTGCTAAAAATCGATTTCTAAAATATGCTAATTACCTTGCTACCAGCAAGTAGGGCGGCTACTTGCTGGTAGCAGCCGCATCCTCCGATGGTAATGACGCCCCCTCGGCATGCTGATTGACAGGGCCAGGGAAGGGAATCGGTCTCTGCTGGCGCTGTTAGAATTTGAAATCTCGCGCCTGCGCCGTACCTGTCTTCAATCGGCGCAGGCGCACTGAGAGGCGGCCGCTCGCTCGACCGCTCCATCCTCAATGCGCCTGCGTCGATGACGTCATCAAGTACACCCGGAAGAGAAGACGCCGGCATCGCTGGAAGGAGGCGGAGAGTCTGGTGACGTCGCTGGATGCTCGAATCAGGTAAGTATGTACATAATAAGCATGCTGCCACAAAAACCACCAACGAAATGGGAATAAATAATTTTATAAAAATGACAGTTATTAACACTATACCACCAACGATTATTAATAATAAATCTCTTCCGGGTGTACTTGATGACTTCATCGACGCAGGCGCATTGAGGATGGAGCGGTCGAGCAGAGCGGCCGCCTCTCAGTGCGCCTGCGCCGATTGAAGACAGGTACGGCGCAGGCGCGAGATTTCAAATTCTAACAGCGCCAGCAGAGAACGATTCCCTTCCCTGGCCCTGTCAATCAGCATGCCGAGGGGGCGTCATTACCATCGGAGGATGCGGCTGCTACCAGCAAGTAGCCGCCCTACTTGCTGGTAGCAAGGTAATTAGCATATTTTAAAAATCGATTTTTAGCAAATTCTACTGAACCAAAATGATTAATTTGCTTATGTATCATGAGATCGCACTATAGGGATTATTAGTAAAGAAAAAAAAAAAAAAAACGGTTTAATGGGGTGACAGAAACCCTTTAACACTGGGGTAAATAATATAATTAAAATGGAGAGTTAAATGTGTAAATGTATTTTAAAAAAATACATCTCTCTCAATAGTTATATAGCTACTGAATGAGACAGAAGAAGGGATGCCTTTAACATATATATCTCCTTGAGAAGCCAATTTGACCCTAAAGGGTTAATTCAACCTGTAATCTAAACTCTGTGTCCTGTCACTTCTCTTATCTCTCTGCTCTGCTACCTTTCCAGGATATATTGTTTCACACGAGGGTGTCAGGGAGCCGCTATCTAATAGTGGGAGACTCCCTGAACCTCCGGGAGACTTGAGATCCCTGTTTCAGTGATAGACTGACTTGCCCACTCAAATGGGTCAGTATGCAAGGTGAGAACGTCAGGACCTGCCTCACTCATTCTCGTCTGGTCGATTACAATAATGGGGTCTGCTTAGGCAGCCTTTCCAGCAGGGGCGTAACTACCATAGCGGCAGACCATGCGACTGCAATGGGGCCCAGGGCAAGAGGGGGCCCAGTCTTAGTTGGGATTATCTCCTCTTCTACTGGGGGAGTAAACTTGGTCAGGACTCTACCCCCTGAAGGAACAACTTTTAGCAATTGAGGCAGTGAAAAATAGCCCTAGGGTCATTGAAAAGGGTTTAGGCAGAAATCCTTCTGTCCTGTGTGGGGGGCCTGGTTTGATCCTTGCTATGGGGCCCTTATTTCTCTATGTACGCCACTGCTTTCCAGTCCTGAATCTCCCAGGGGGCCCATGGCTGCCCAAAGCGGCCTACCAATTTTAAAGGCTGTCAGAGCGTGTGGCCTAGCTGCTGTTAGTGCTGGTAGTCCACACTAAAGCCTCATTCACACATCAGTGTTTCACGGACGTGTGCTGTACATGTTCTCCACGGACAGCACACGTACCCATTCATTTTATTGTGTGTATTCAGACATCAGTGTTTTTTTTTCAATCAAATCGTTTTTATTATTCAAATAAAATTGGCATATCACAAAACAATTTGCGTCTACAATTTTCCTGAAATTTTCTCCCCTCCACATCTCATATACACAGAATTGTATAAAAACATTATCATATGTCCACATATTTGATACATCTTCCACAATTATTGTACATAGTGAATATACCAATAAAAAGACAAAGCAGTAGAGTTATTTGACTATAAAACCCAACATCCCCCACCCCCCCTCTCCCACCTACCAACCCCCCCCCCCAAATCAGAGCATGAATTTTCAAGACCTTTTTAGATGACGACATGAGTGTGAGACAACCATTCATTCCACAACTTTTAAAACTTCTGAGGGCGTCCTCTCCTAACAAACACTCCCTTCTCTAAAGTCAACATATCATGCACCTTTCTCACAAATTCATCCACCGTTGGCGGACTCCCCTGGATCCACCTAAAAGCAATCATCTTCCTAGCCACATACAATAGTCTCCCAACCGCCACTTTGACCGCCTCTCCCCCACCAATCTCCTTCACATATCCCAGCACACATATCTTGGGGTCCTTCTGCACCCTCAATTCCAGGTTACGATTAATCAAAGTCAACACCTCATCCCAAAAACTACTTAGCACTGGACAAGCCCAAAGCATATGAAACAGATCTGCACCTTCCGCCATACATTTTGGACAGTTGTCATCAGTTCTAACCCCAATTTTTCGTAAAAACACTGGAGTTTTGTAGACTCTGTGGATGATAAACAATTGTGACAGCTTGCCCTGTTCACTTACAGACACTCTCGGGACTGCCTCCAATATATCTTCCCACTGTTCCTTAGGGATGTCCCCCAGATCCTTTTCCCATTTTCTCATCCTTGTAAGAGGGAATTCTATCAAGAATTTGTCTAAAAGCAGAGTATACACCTGTGAAATCAGACCTCTCTTTCCTCCAGCTGGGAGAACCAGTTTATGGACCACATCTGTTTTTGCAATAATGCAACCCTTCCTTATCGTGACATCATAGGCGTGTCTCAGTTGCAGGTATTGATAGAACCACACTTTAGGAATGTTGAATTCTTGCTGTTGGCCTTGAAATGATTTAAATACATTAGTCTCAATCAATTGACCTATCCTCATTACTCCATGGGATTCCCAATTTCGGACTCCTGATAGAGAAATGAACTCTGGCATCAAGTTATTGTTCCATATTGGAGAAAGCTCTCCTACCCCACCAACTCCCCTGATCAATTTCACCTTTGCCCACACTTTTTTTTCATAAGCTCTATAAGCGTTACTTTCTCTCTCCCCCCCCCCCATGCATCCCTGCACCCTCCAGAATACCCATAAGATCCCTACTACCCAACCAGTGTTGCAGTATTTTTCCCGTCACGTCTGGTAGCTGAAATTCCATCCAACCCTTAAAATGTTGACACTGAGAGGCTAAGAAATATATCCAGGCGTTAGGGGCAGACATCAGTGTTTTAGCAGGGTCCGTGGGTCAGTGTTTTTAGCACGGATGCATTCTTTATTTTGTCCGTCCATCACGTCCATTATAGTCTATGGGTCCGTGAAAACCACTAATGCAACACGGATGCCATCCGTGTTGCATCCGTGTTTCACGGATCATTAAGAAGAGATGCTTTGGAAAATTATTTTTCAGCTGTTCAGTGTCAGTGAAACACGGATGCAACACGGCGAGCAAAAAACGGACACACAGATCCTTCACGGACAGCTTCACGGATGCATCACTGACCACCTGCTCACGGATTTGAGCACGGACATAGACGTGTGACTGACGCTTAACAGATAAAAACTATGTGGAAGGGACAAAGAGGGAGATTTATTAACTGGTATAAAGGAATGTTGGCTTAGTTGCCCATAGCAACCAATCAGATCCTACCTTTCATTTTCCAAAGGAGCACTGTAAAATGAAAGGTGGAATCTGATTGGTTGGTAAGTCAGTCAGTTTTCCTTTATACCAGTTTTGATAAATCTCCCCCAAAGTTTTACAGTGGTGACTTTACAACCACCAGGCAGCTCCCAAGCCGTCTTTCTCCATCAATGCTGGCTGCCGTTGGCCACCTGCTGCGGACCGGTCCTCCACTAAAGCTGTGCATTTCACAGTTGGCAATTTAACCGTGAGTGTGTATATGTGATCCTCTTTCTTTGTGTATGTATGTATCTAAAATGTGCCTTTGCATATGTAAAATCATGGCTACTTTGTAAAGGCACTCCTATGTGTGTCAGTATGCGTGTAAAAGTATATCTGTGTGCATAGAAGTATACACATGTGTGTAAAAACGAATTTAGGCCACATTCACATTACTGCTAGTTATTTCTGTTGGTCTGCTACGTTATAGGTGCAGAAGAATGAAAATTATGAAATTGCCGAATTCGACAGATAACTGAAACTATTCGAACTGAACTGATCCCACTCTGGCAGAATCTGCAATGGAGGCCCCGAACTAAGCCTAAGGGCTCATGCACACGACTGTATGTATTTTGTGGTCCGCAAAAAATACAGATGACGTCCGTGTGCGGAACTGAACAACTGGCCCCTAATAGAACAGTACTATCCTTGTCCATAATGCGGACAATAATGGGACGTGTTCTATTTTTTTTGCGGAATGTACATACGAACATAAGGAAATGGAATGCACACGGAGTAACTTGCATTTTTTTTGCAGACCCATTGAAATTGATGGTTGCGTATACGGTCCACAAAAAAACGGAAAGAAAATATGTTTGTGTGCATGAGCTCTTAACCGCAGATGTGAACATGTTTCTGGTATATTTACTGGATTTAAGCCAGATTTGCAGTATGTTTTCAGATGTATCCAGGTATACTACATACTGTTTTTGATGGATTTTTTAGTTGTTTGTTTTAAAGGGATTCTGTCACCTCTTTACTCTATAGAGATGCGGCCATGAACAGCTAGATCGCCGCTAGTATGTCCGCAATATACTTGTCCCATATCTCTGTGTGGTTTTATTTAGGGGGAAAAAATGATTTTATATATATAAATATAAATATAAATAAGCATAAATAAGACGCTGGGTGGTACCAGTGGCAGACAACTTGTCCTGCAGCTCAGTTCCAATTTACATGATAGGTCATCAATATCTAGAACCTGGATAACCCTTTGAAGCTTAGTTCTGGTACTGTGTATGTAATACGATTGGTTCTGTTACATATCTATCTATTGAGCCTGGCTTTGATACTATGCCTATTTAGTATGCCTGGTTGTGGTACCATAGCGAAGTATGAAGCAAAGTTCTGGTACCATATCTATTTAGTAAGCATGGTTCTGGTATCATAACTATGTAGTAAACATGGTGCTGGTATTGCATAGCTGTAGACTCATGTAAAAAGTCCCTCTAAATGTTAACCCCCTCTGGGACCCCGACCAATCTTACTGTATTGGACCCTGAAATTTCTGATGGTGGTCCTGGTGCCCAATGCGCTGGGACAGTAGCCAGGCAAGGCAGGAAGAGTTGAGGATTCATTATTTACATACAAGGCCTGCCACCTGCGGCAGGAGATGGTCCGGGCCCAGCACACTACAGTCGGACTCTTGTTTCCAGCGCTGCACTATTCTGGTGTGGTGATTTGACGGAGAAGTCATAGTAGGCGTCATCGCCAGGGACTTGGGAGGACTTTGAGCAGTAAATCCCATGCTTCTTAAGGACCATCTGAGGTCACAGCAGACGCGGGCTTATTTGGTGGAAAGATCCTTTCACAGGCTAAAGGGAGCAGAGGTGGGACGTGCACACCATGTGATGATTAAAGTGGTTGTGCGACTTATGGAAAAATATAGGTAAAAGGCATGGATTGTAATAATACCAAAAACAACCCATCCATTGGACCCGACTACACCACTTCAAGCATCCTCTGTTCCTCCCTCCAATTTTTGCTTACAGGCTACAGTGGTAACACGGCCACGGCCATATCCACACATGATGCTGCAGTCACTGTATGGCCTCTTTCAGACGGGCGTTGCGGGAAAATATGCGGGTACTTTGCGGGAACACGCGCGGTTGCAAAACATTGTAATGCGTTTTGCACTCGCGTGAGAAAAATCGCGCATGTTTGGTACCCAAACCCGAACTTCTTCACAGAAGTTCGGGCTTGGGATTGGTGTTCTGTAGATTGTATTATTTTCCCTTATAACATGGTTATAAGGCAAAATAATAGCATTCTGAATACAGAATGCATAGTAAAATAGCGGTGGAGGGGTTAAAAAATAAATAAAAATTTAACTTAATCCATTTGATCGCGCAGCCCAGCATCTCCTTCTGTCTTCATCTTAGCTGTATGGAGGAACAGGACCTGTCGTGACGTCACTCCGGTCATCACATGATCCATCACATGATCTTTTACCATGGTGATGGATCATGTGATGACCGAAGTGACGTCACCACAGGTCCTGTTCCTCCACACAGCTAAGATGAAGACAGAAGGAGATGCCGGGCTTTGCGATCAAGTGGATTAAAGTGAGTTAATTTTTTATAGTTTTTTTTTTAACCCCTCCAGCGCTATTTTACTATGTATTCTGTATTCAGAATGCTATTTTCCCTCATAACCATGTTATAAGGGAAAATAATCATGATCGGGTCTCCATCCCAATCGTCTCCTAGCAACCGTGCGTGAAAATTGCACCGCATCCAGACTTGCTTGCGGATGCTTGCGATTTTCACGCAACTCCATTCACTTCTATGGGGCCTGCGTTACATGAAAAACGCAGAATATAGAGCATGCTGCGATTTTCATGCAACGCTCATGTGAACAGCCCCATAGAAATGAATGGGTCGGGATTCAGTGCGGGTGCAATGCGTTCAACTCGCGCATCGCATCCGCGCGGAATACTCGCCCGTGTGAAAGGGGCCTTAATGTGCATGTGGTATGAGACCACTGAGGTTAGTGATTGGCTGCAGGGGTCACATGTGTTTACGGGCTTGCCACTGCTGCAGCTAGGTAAACAAAGACCAGAGGGGACTGAGGAACAGGGGGCGCTGGAAATGGCAGTGGTCCAATTAGTGAGGTGTGTGTTGTTTTTTTTTGGTTTTTTCTTCATGCTTTTACAGTTCCGCCAGTACTTTTTCTCCCGTCAAAAATAACTGACCTCTGGCACAAACTGATCATAACTGATGCTAAAAATAACCGGTGCATTATTTTTTTGTGCAAACTGATCATAACTGATGCTCAAATTAAGGGTCCATTCACACGTCCGTATTGCGGGTAAGAATAGAACATGTTCTATTCTTTTCGGGAGCCACGGACCGGAAGATCGGGCTGTCCGCATCCTTAATGGTTAATGTCGGGCACCATTTGTGTCCTATATATCATGTTTTTGTCACAGCTAGAACAGAATAACGCAATTCCCTGAGAAAAAAGTGGACATCCTTAATTGGGCCGAAGCATGACAATAGACTTTTATCAAGAGAAATTTTATATTCGTTTTGTTTCCCAATTCTTATTTGGAGGCAACGAGACCAAATACAGTGTACTCTGGCGATGATTTTTGGCTTTGGGCCCGGGCTCCTGCACAGAGTTGTATTATGGCTCTGTTTTAGGGATCCCTCTGTTGTACCTCCATATTTCCAATTTCAGATTGAGCCATACAAAGTTTTTTTTTTCTTTTTCTGTTGTATAGGGATTGAATCTGACAGATGCCCAGTCGGTCTATCTGTACAAAAGTCTTTGTGCTAAAGAAGGCATACGTAGCTCTGCCATCTGTGCGAGCCCAGATATTACTGTAAAGAAATGGCCTCGGGCAATGTTATTGACGGTGTGCGTTGTAAGGGAGTCATCTCACTAGATGGCGCTAGTGCTGATCACATTTAGCTTTGTAGTAATAGTTCACAATGAAAAATATTGGTATGATGGCAGTATTGGCTCTGTTTTCTGAAACAATATTTACTCTGTAGGCTACCACTGAAATCATGTTTAAAAAAGGAAATTTGATGGCAGGGGGTTGTTCTGTGCGCTACCGATGGATAAGAACATGAATTGATATTCACTTTCCTGTTTCACACAGTAGATAGCTATGTTTATCCAGAAAGTAATGCATTTACATTCTGTTTCCTACAGACAACACAAATCCCTTTCAGTACAGTGTCAAATGATTTAAAGTCTTCATGTGAGGCTGAGAAAGTTCAAAAGGATGGGCAACTATGAAGGAACGGCCTGTGCTTCTCATTCCTGCTGGATCTGCTTCTGGCTTTGCATAAAAAACTGCACGTGTGTTTCCATCCTTAACCCCTTTAGGACACAGCCATATTTCACCTTAAGGACCAGGCCATTTTTTGCAAATCTGACCAGTGTCACTTTAAGTGGTGATAACTTTAAAACACTTTGACTTATCCAGGCCATTCTGAGATTGTTTTTTCGTCACATATTGTACTTCATGACACTGGTAAAATGAAGTAAAAAAAAAAAATCATTTTTATTTATAAAAAACCAAATTTACCAAAAATTTGTAAAAAATTGCAAGTTTCCAAGTTTCAATTTCTCTACTTCTATAATACATAATAATACCTACAAAAATAGTTATTACTTTACATTCCCCATATGTCTACTTCATGTTTGGATCAATTTGGGAATGATATTTTATTTTTGGGAGATGTTACAAGGCTTAGAAGTTTAGAAGCAAATCTTGAAATTTTTCTGAAATTTTTAAAAACCCACTTTTTAGGGACCAGTTCAGGTCTGAAGTCACTTTGTGAGGCTTACATAATAGAAACCACCCCTCAAGGTATTCAAAACTGATTTTACAAACGTCGTTAACCCTTTAGGTGTTCCACAAGAGTTAATGGCAAATGGTGATAAAATTTCAGAATTTCGATTTTTATTTATTTTTTGCCAAATTTGCCATTTTAATCCATTTTTTTTCCAGTAACAAAGCAAGGGTTAACAGCCAAACAAAATGCTATATTTATTGTCCCGATTCTGTAGTTTGCAGAAACACCCCATATGTGTCCGTAAACTACTGTACGGGCACACAGTAGGGCGTAGAGGGAAAGGTGCGCCGTATGGTTTTTGGAAGGCAGATTTTGCTGGACTGGTTTATTTAAACCATGTCCCATTTGAAGCCCCCCTGATGCACCCCTAGAGTAGAAACTCCATAAAAGTGACCCCATCTAAGAAACTACACCCCTCAAGGTATTCAAAACTGATTTTACAAACTTTGTTAACCCTTTCGGTGTTCCACAAGATTTAATGGAAAATAGAGATACAATTTCCAAATGTCAATGTTTTTTGGCAGATTTTCCATTTTAATAATTTTTTTCCAGTTACAAAGCAAGGGTTAACAGCCAAACAAAACTCATTATTTATGGCTCTGATTCTGTAGTTTAGGGTACATATGATTTTTGGTTGATCTATATTACACTTTTTAGTGAGGCAAGGTAACAAGAAATAGCTGTTTTGGCACAGTTTTTATTTTTTGTTATTTTCAACATTCATCTGACAGGTTAGATCATGTAATATTTTTATAGAGCAGGTTGTCACGGATGCGGCGATACCTAATATGTATACAATTTTTTTTTATTTATGTAAGTTTTACACAATGATTTCATTTTTGAAACAAAAAAAAATCATGTTTTAGTGTCTCCATAGTGTGAGAGCCATAGTTTTTTCAGTTTTTGGGCAAATATCTTGGGTAGGGTCTCATTTTTTGCGGGGTGAGGTGACTGTTTGGTACTATTTTGACGTACATACGACTTTTTTAATCACTTTTATTACCTTTTTTTGGGAAGTAAGGTGGGCAAAATTTCAATTTCATCATAGTTTTTTATTTTTATGGCATTCACGGTTCGGGTAAAGTAACATGATCGTTTTATAGATCAGGTCGTTACGGACGCGGTGATATCAAACATGTGTAGGGAATTTTTTTTTTTTCATTTTTAATCAGTGATAGATGTAAAAATCAAAAAACATTTTTTTCCACTTTTTTTTTTACCCAGACCCACTTGGTTCTTGAAGATCCAGTGGGTCTGATGTCTGTATAATACAGTACAGCACACTATATAGTGTACTGTACTGTATTTTCACTTTACAAAGTCTGATTAGACTTCTGACTTTAGCAGAAGTCTAATCAGCACCATGGACAGCCTCTGATCAGTACCATGGACAGCCGGACGCCTGTGAAGGCGTCCGGTTGCCATGGTAACCATCACTTGCTGCCACAGCAGAGCAGTGGGTGATGGGTAGGGAGGGGGGCTGAAAAGGCACAGCAGCCACCGATGGGAGAGGGAGGGAGCTCCCTCCCTCTTAACCTTTTCCTTACAGCGGTCCCTACGGATCGCGGCATGGAAGGGGTTAAACGCATGGCATCTGTGCCAGCACAGATGTCAGGCGTTTCGAGCAGAGTGTCAGCACTCTGCAAACCGCTCGGCTATCCTGAGAGAGGGGGCGGGCGGATGATCGCCCCCCCAAGCACAGCCCTCCCACGGCCGCCCTCCCTGCCGCACTCCCAGCACCCCCCCCCCCCGAAACTTCCGAAACCGCAGCAAACCGCAGGTCTGAATTGACCCTGCGATCGCCGACATGGGGGGGTCACAAAACCCCCCCCCCCGGCGCATTTAGCCAAGGTGCCTGCTCAATGATTTGAGCAGGCACCGGGTTCCGATCATCGGGCGGCGGTGATCGGAACTATACATGACGTACCGGTACATCATGTGTCCTTAAGTACCAGGACAACATACCGTACCGATACGTCATGTGTCCTTAAGAGGTTCTGATATTCATGACCTATTCTAGGTCTTTAATATTAAAAACCTGAAAAAAACCCTTTAAGGCTGGAAGTTTTTGATGCAAAGTCAGAAGCAGATCCAGCAGGAATGAGAAGCTTAGGCCGTTCCTTTATAGATGCCCATCCTTTTGAACCCGCTTCTTGCTCAGCCTTTAAAGGGGTTTTCCAGGCTAATGATATTAATGACCTGTCCTCAGTCACCCCACTGATCATCTGTTTTATGCAGCTGTTGGAACAACCACGGAGAATGGAGCTGGAAGGGCACTTGCTTGAAAGAGAGCTGTGCTGCGGTAACCAGGCACTGCATGTGCTGTACACCAATTATGGCTTTTGTTATGGCCCATGCTGCAATATTTCCAATGAAGCAATAGTTTGCAATGGAGAATAATCACTCCTTGTAATTTCCATAGATTTTATCTCAGTTGAATATAATATTGATTGTGTATTGTTAAAACGAAATCGTGTTAGTGAAAGATTTATTTTAAAGGGAATCTGTCACCAGCGACCTCTTAATCCATCTGTTTGCATAGACACATAGCTGTGGTTCACTTGATTAAAATGCTGTTTTTCTTTTGTAGATCCAAGGCTGTGTTCAGAGTTATGATACGTTTCCTAATATGTAAATTAGACCTTTGGTGCAATGAAGGCTGAAGCTTAACACTAGTGTGAAACTAGCCTTAATCAGGTCAACCACAGCAATGTGTCGATGCAAACAGTTGGACAGGGAGGTGGCTGGTGACAGATTCCCTTCATTTTTTTATTCTTATTTTTTTTTTTTTTAAAGGCAGGGAAGTTTTTATAATAATTAAAAAAAAAATATAAAAAAAATTATACTCCCTATACCGAACCTCCAGTTCTAGCTCGCCTCTCTGATCCTCAACACTGCTGCAGCCATGACATTGTTTTTTTGCTGAAACTGTGACATGCCTGTATACCACACATGAGTGCTGCAACCAATCAGTGGCCTCAGCAGCAAGGCACAAGACCACTGAGGCTATGGATTGACTGCAGAGGTCACATGTGCTGTATACCCACGTCACTGCTGCAGTCATGAAAACAGAGGCCATTCAGATGGATCGGAGCAGCAACGTTGGAATAGAGGTGGTTTGGAACACGCAGTATGGCTTTTGTTCTATTATTCTAATGTCTTCCCTACACAAAAAAATTTATTCAGACAAACCCTGCATGGCAAAAAAACTGTTAGGGGAAGTCTGCTGCTTGCCAGACTCCAGTGCTCTGTCATTATAGGGCTATCCCATACATTTTTAGCTTACATATTTAAAAGACTTTCTTCCCTTTCTGCAGGTGAGCAGCAACTCATCAAGCACCTTCATCTCCCAGGATGTATTGCAATTAGCAGTTTTTAACCCCTTTAGTCCCAGAGATACATTTTGGATGTATCCGTTTTTTCTGCTGTCTAACCAGGTATAGCTATATACTATTTGGAATTTAGAAGTAGAAATGAATGAAAGATTTCTGGACCGCTTCACCTGCTGCCCTATGAGATCACTACGCCAGCACTGAGTGGAGGGAGAAGCAGGTCCAGCAGGAGGTGCTACCAAAGAGCAAAATTTGCATACAAAAACAAAACTTTTTTTATTGCCTTTTATATTTTTAGTAATGGGTCATTTGAAATTCTCTATTCATTAGTAGTACTTTCATTGGATAACTACTTTAGGGAACAGCAACCTCCGACACTCCAACTGTTCAGAAACTACAACTCCCAGAATCCTCCTTTCACTTCTATGGGAGCTACAAGAACAGCAGAGTAAATGTGCAAGCTGGGAGTTGTAGTTTCTCTATGTGATAACAGAGGATGAGCATATTTGCAGCTCCACAGTTATGGCTGCTCCATTCTCTCCATCCACTTCACTCATCTCTTTCATCAGTGCGGGGATGAACAGGAGGCAGAACTGTCAGGATTCTGCATCCTGCTACAGCCTGGACAAGGCTGGAGATGTGAATTGCCCACTGGACCCGGGGTATGTAGAATTAGGTTCCATTCACACGTCCATAGTTTATTGCGGATCCGCAATACACCCGGCCAGCACCCCCTTACAACTGCCTATTCTTGTCCGCAATTGCGGACAAGAATAGGACAGATTATATATTTTTCCGGAGCCGCGGACTGGAAGTTCGGGGCCGCGCTCCGGAAATGCGGATGCGGACTGCACACTGTGTGCTGTCCGCATCCATTCCTGCCGCATAGAGAATGAATGGGTCTGCACCTGTTCCGGATAATTGCTGGACGGGTGCGGACACATTCTGCGGACGTGTGACTGGACCCTTAAAGGGGGCCTGACAGCCGTTTTATTGATGTAATGTAGGGGACAGGAGATGATACATACCTCAGTCCCTGCTTTTAATCAATGGTGGGTTGTAAAAATGAACTTTGAATGCTGTGCTTCAGGTACAGCGGATGACCAGCTCCACAGCCCCTCTCCTCTCCTCTGAGTGACGGCTGTAGCGTTCAGTCAGGAGACTGCACCAGATATCAATCACTGCAGAGGAGAGGGGCTGTGGAACTACTCATACCCTGTGCCTGGAGCCTGAGAGCCTGCCCCCTATGCACTTGTCAGAGCACCACCCCTGGCATTCAAACTAAATTTTTTCAACCCACCATTGATTAACAGCAGGGACGGAGGTATGTATTACATTCTTCTGTTTCCTGTCCCCACCATGTCTGCCAGCAGTTTTGCATTGACTGAACTGCTGGCATATCCTTTTTAACCATTCCACTGTCCAGGATTTCTAAAATGACCCCCTTCAGTGACAGACCACAAGGAATTCATTCGCTATATTAGGCAATCACAAACTCTGACATTAACCCATTCATTGCAATAGAACACCAGGGACTATGCCATAGAACACCAGGTATATTGGTATTAACCCCTCACTGTCCTAAACCAGCTAAATATTCGGGCCCTGTTTGTTACAATTTTTTTATGCTTTTTATCGCCAGCTTTGGTCTGCCTCATATCACAACAGAGTCTTCCATCAGATCTATAGGTTGGGCCTCAGAAGTATTTGGCGCTGTTTAGGCATATAGTAAGTGGTAGAGTGAAGAACCGCACTCAATCAAATGTCTCTGGTGCCAGTCAAGGACTGCGAACAGTCAGTAAAAATAAAATGAAAATTGCGGCACTCAGATACTGGATTATTGCGTACAATTTTTTTTTATTTTTTCATATTTTCAAGCATTAGCAGTGATTCATCCAAACAGCCCAATTTAGATCCTTGGTGCAAACAGTGGATTTAAGACCAGATGTTTCGGTCGTAACAGACCTTCATCAGTGGTCACATATTTTATCTGAAATAATACATGGTGCGAGACATAAGTTTGGCATCCAAAAAACTGAAAATACTTGTTCTTTTACATAAAAAAAAACAAATTTTTACATATATATGTATATAAATGTGATTATCCAGTATATTACATAGTATATAATTGACACATAAGGGAACATGTTGCTGACGTCTCAGAATGACGAAATACATCAAGGCAGCACGATGCAGGTTATGGTTGGATGGATATCTGATCATAATAAAACGCTACAGTAAGGTGAATATAGGTCATGACAAAATTATGTAGCTTCTCAATTATATATTGTATCCATCGTCATATCCTGCATAGTCCAAAGTACAAATGTGGAACGATGAAGTGATACCCCTCATATAATGTGGTCCCCCATATAGTACTGGTGGTAAGTCCGGTCTAGGTACATGGAGGGTCACAGTGCATACTGTTATAACATATTATTAGTATTGACATCATAAATTATAATATGCAATGTGGCACAGAATGTATGGGTTGTAGCAAGTACACACAGCATGGTATATGAGATATTGAATCATGGCAATACAATATTAGGTATACATACTGTTAAACGTACTTTTAGGTATTATGCATGTGTGTGCATGCCTATATCCATACATCCGCGCCACCGCACATATGCAAGACATGATCAATCAAAGTGGTGGATACTGGTTCCTGTAGGGGATGATTCCCTGGGGAGTGACATGGCAAGCTGTATATCGGTATCGGATCGGAAATGGCGGGTGCCGCTGTAAGTACTGTCTTGATCCTCTATAATCTGCAAGGAAAATATTTGCACAGCTCATTATCTGTTCTGGGAGGGTTCGGACATCTGGGCTTGGATGCATGGCATCGCATCTAGCCCGTCCTGTCTTAAGTGTACGGTCTCCCTTGTAGTTCCGGTCACCTGACCGGAAGTGACGCGCACGTTGGAACGCATGTTTGCGTTCCACAGGGATGTCATGTGATCAGGGAGGAGGTACAAGTGTTTCACCGTCGGACACATATCAGAGTATGTGTCTAAATGATGTGAGAGCTTCTATGTATAATCGGGGAAGTGATACAGGATATGAATGTTGATCAAACGTAATGTCACATATTTCTGTTGCCACAAGGGGCTACATTATACAGTTTATGTGTTGTTTTGACAATTATTAAACAGATATGTCAAAATGGCTGTGTACTATAATGCATTTTTTATAATTTATGAAGAGAGGAGAAAGGGGGATGGGGGAGGGGTATGAAGGAAAAAAGAACCTGGAGAGGAAAGGATTAGTCATGCAGGGATAGAGGGAAAATAGGGGAAAAGATAATCTCACCCACATCAGTTGCAATATTATTTTCAGCGTGTCTGTGAAAGTGAAAAGACAAAAGCATATTAGAGCAATATTCACATACACGGGTCATACGTTAATAAAAAAGTTGCATTCACGGTTTAGTCCATTTGGTGCCAGTGTCCCTAGTTTATGGATCCAGAACGCCTCTCGTTGCCTTAGGAGGAGTATCCGGTTGCCTCCTCTCCTTGATGGGTCTATCTGGTCCAGGATTTGGAAACGCAATTGCGAAATTTGATGTTTTTTATCCGTAAAGTGGTGTGGAATTGTCAAGAAAGTATGCCCAAGTCTTATTGTCGACTTGTGCTTACTTATGCGGTCCCGTGCGTGCTGCGTCGTTTCTCCTACATAAGCGAGTCCGCATGGGCATTTTATCAAATAGACCACAAAAGTTGAGTCACAGGTATAGAATCCACGAATCGGAATCCTTTGTCCAGTCCGTGGATGTGTGGCATATTCGCCTTTTATGACGCTGGAGCATTGGGTGCAATGAAGACATGGGTATGTCCCTAATCGTCTGCTTTGTAGGAAGGTTTGTTTGGGTAGCTTCGTGAAGCTGCCTATGTCGGCT